>NW_026138053.1:13230000-13295000 GCF_025592945.1 Manacus candei
TATTTTTATCATTATGTACGTTGCCTCCACTGGAAATATTTTCTTGACAGTAAATAAG
The DNA here is from genome assembly GCF_025592945.1 of Manacus candei. Taxonomy (NCBI): domain Eukaryota; kingdom Metazoa; phylum Chordata; class Aves; order Passeriformes; family Pipridae; genus Manacus; species Manacus candei. Next base: position 13,230,059 of record NW_026138053.1, read on the forward strand.
CGTCACCATAAAACATTTAACAAGCATGAAGAGAACAAATATAGAGTCCTTTTCATCTTAAAAGGCTTCAGTTGTTAATGTCTGTTATTAGCACGTTTCATTTGAGAGGGCATAAAAGAGGGACTGTATCTTGCGTATTTTTGGACTCACAGTCAAGAGTTTAATCTGTTCATGAATGTAACTCCCTTATGTGTGATGACAGAAAGATTTCTCTCCCTCTTTAAAAATGTGACCTAGTCCAAAATTCTGTTCGGACAATACGATGACCGAGATCTGTAGTTGCATTTTGGCAGGGCTATTCAGGCATAAAACGTAGGTATAATTAGGGAAGCCCCTCTGTAGAAATTACTTCATTTGCTCACATAATTGGTGCCCATCTCTGCCTTCCCTAGCATGCTGGTCCAGTGTGCAAGTCTCACCTTTGTTTTTTCTGGGTGCCAGCATCACCTACTCACCCTGTTAACTGCAAATCATGCTCTGCTCTTTCAGCTTTGCACACTATTCATTAACAGCTATAAATATTCAGAATCAGAAACATCTCAGCCCTGTATCGACAGCATATGAGGCAGAACACAACTGTGTTGCTGTGCTGTATTGGCTCACAGTGTGAGCATTAAGTCCTCAATCATCTTTCCTTAAGCGCTCACAATTAATGAATAATTTGAGGTACATAGGAGTTGGACATGTACAGGTAAACAGGTACCGCTTTTTTTTTTTTTTTTAAATTTTCAGTTATTTGCCTGATCATAACCACACTGTAAAGCTGTCACAAAAATGTGGCTTCCACAGTGGAGGGGTACCAGCCTGTTGTGCTGGAAGAGGAGAGACATTTAAAAAGGTCAGTAATAGACCAGGTTTTACACTTTAACTTCCATTACCCACACACAGGCAAGGCAGAACATTTATCTGGCTTGGCATCACTTCTCTGAGCTTCCCCTTTGGCAGTACCATCATCTGGGCAAGGCCTTACCAAGCAATCACAAGAGCACGGCCAAGCATTGCTGGCAGCAGCCACACTGAGCACCCATTCAACTGGCCAACTAGCCACTGAGCTTTCCCCCTCAGTCCCCAGTGCAGCTCAGCACAGGGCATCCCCCTGCAGACAGCACCAGTGTTAAACCTTGCCTGATAATTTAAAGCCAAGCTCCCTGACTGATTCAGAAGCAATAGCCTCACAGGGGTGAGCAGATTTACCAGCTGTCTGGCTTCTCTCGCAATTGATCTCTGAATGTTTGATGTTTGATTTGCTCTGTCCTCTACCCATGGTGTTCTCTCTTGGCTGTCGGCTGGGTCTTATTTTTGCAGCCCATGATCCTTTTCTGGTTTGTGGATCTGTAGTAATCCCTACCCCCACCTTGGTACTGTTTCAGCTGGGAATGGAGACACTGTGGGAGTACACTTAAAATCGGACTGAAAATAGCCTAAAAGGAAGAGTTTGGCAGTGTGATTACTTTTAGTAGATTTTTTTTCCATATTAGTCACCTAAGGTTTTCATTGTGTGGAAACCTTCACCCAGGACATCTGGCATTGCTCCCATGGTTTTGCTGTGGCACATTACTGTGTGTCAGGTGAGGATCCAGCTGTGGCTCCATAACTGCGCAAGACTCTATGAGTGTGATATCAGGTATCTGGTGGAGACCCCCAAGGAGCCTGAAAACGAGGTAACTCCAGGGAATCCAGAAACTGCAAGGGTATGCCAACCACCAGAGAGGAGTGTGTACCTCTCTTGAAGAGCCTGTTTGGTTGCAACTATGTGCTCATAAGCATTTTCTCCTAAAAAGCTGGGTCTCTTTAATGAAGTCTCAAAAATTGCTTTTAGGAAATGCTTACAATTATAGAGCTTAGGTCAAAACCTACATGTTTCTTACAAGTGACTGTTACTAAGGTATCTTTATTAGCCACTCATGGGAGATGAAATTGGTACAGCTGGATTAGATGCAAGGGAAGAGGTTTCCCTATACTACATAACTCAGTGGGATTACAAAAATCGTGTTCTGCACAGAACATGGATCTCCTCTGGGAAAAGGGAGTGGAAGGGTGAGAGGCAGCACAGAGGAGCATTTGCAAGGTGATCTGCTTCCAGCACATGGAAGACCAGGAGCAGGTGTCCCACACCCCAGGCAGGGTGGTCTGTTCTGCAGGACACTGCCAACAATCCCTGTGGGCTGGGAAGTAGATGATAGCCTCACCCACAGTCTCCCTCAAATTTGGCTTGCTAGCATTCTTTTGGATTTCAGTAAAGTATCAGTTAATATTGGTGTGCCAGTATTTTTAAATAAGTAGATTTTATTCATAAAGCTGAAATAAAAAGACTTGGTACATGAGGAACCGCCACCATTTTTTGAAACCCACCACCAACTGAATTACCTGGCTAATATGACACTCCATCGTGGCGAGACATGACAGCAGAGTATGGCAGGATTTGCTTTGTTTTGGAGGGTGAAGATGCTGAATGATTGGCCTACTCTGAGGCCTGGATATCCCTGGCTGTTCTCCAAAATGAAGCCATTCACTGAAGGCAAAGCATATCTTAAATATGGCCACCAAACAGAAAGACATATACGAGATCCTGTCTTAATGCAAGAAGTTAGAGAAGATGGTCTACTTTCCTTTTCTGTACATTTTCTGACCTAACATTTCCTTACTATTTTTCCTTTCCTTACATTTTTAGGACTCAATATCATTTTCTCTGCATCACATAACCAAGTCAGGGTGTTTCTGAGTGAGGAAGACAGCTGCCATATAGCTGACGAGCAAGTGGTTTTCTGCTAGTTGCTCTGGTAGCCAGCCAGGTGTTCTCATAAGCAGGAACACCAGTACAATGGCAGTATCAAGATGTTGTCTTCTGAATCCTGTCCACTTGAGGCCTGGAGGGGATAAAGAGACCAAATAACTGTAAGATCCAGAAGAAATGCTGCAAACAGTCTGAGAGTTTGCATAGATCAAAGTTTTCTTCTCAGAGCAGACTCCAGTTGGCTGACTGAGACACCATCCTCTGTCTCAAAGAAACGCAATGCCACACAGTTTTCCATGAAGAAGAGTTGCTGTACATGGGTGTTCATGTCTCATAGCAGCAGTATGAGACAACACAGATTCTTGAAGCACACCTGCAGATCCAGAAGTAGTCCAAAATACATGGCTATTTCTGAAACAACACAACCATCATGCATTTGATGGTTTTCTATATCCAGATGGACATTACTTACATGGCCAATCATTAAGTAAACCATATGGCCATATCTCTTTTTTGTTGCGTATTTCTCTCATATGTCAGTGTCTGGAATACATTTGGAGTAGTTGACTGGAATAGGGGCAGAAGTTTGTCCTTTCCACCTTACAAGCATTTTAGCAGCCAGTGAGCTCTAGCAGGCTGCAGAAAGGCAGATTCTGTATGTTTCCTTGCACTGGGTTTCTTTTTGTAATTCCACTATGCTCTCTCCAGACAGTGCCATTAGAGCATGTAAAATTTAATTTCCATCTCATCAGTGTCAGAAGCTGATCAAAGATTGCCCACAAAAAAATTATTGTGCTACTGGCTGCATCCAGAACATATGGGCATAGCATTACTCACCATGGCCTCCACAGCTCCTCCAGCAATTATCATCTAGGAGAAGAGGCATGTCATATACTTTAAAGGCAGACACACATTTCCCAATATATTTCCTAATAGCAAACACCTCTAATTCTAGTGCAGCAAGATAAGTCACAAATCGAGCCTTATTTAAATCTGTAATGTAAAGAGTTGACCTCATTGTCACCTAAACCGCAGTGCCTGGGGCGTGTGTGTTATCAGCTGCTTGCGTGTACTTTGTCTGGGGGCAGCCCTCCAGTGTGAGCAAACACGGCTCCTGCCTAGGGCAGCGAGGCTGATAGGGTGGCAAGAAACAACAGAACTGGGATTTTTCCTCTTCTAATACCAGCTTCTTTTTTCTGCCATAATATACTGAGGAATGACACGTTCCTTACACTCCTCACACCAAGGGGTATTTTATGTTGGCTAAACAACATAAAGTATGTCATTTTACTTAACCATCTTTGTAATCTCAGATAATGAAGCCACCAGGCACATATTAAAAATTAGCATCGCTACCCAGAGTAGACATTTGGGTCCTGGGTAGACTTCTCCTCTGGCTTTGTTTGGAAAAATTATCATTAACGTGCGGAAATACAGTTTATGGGAAATGGCCAGAGCCTCTACAATGTGCTCAAATTGCACCATTTTCTGGGGAAAGCCCCTGCTGCCCTTTCCTCAAGCCCCTGGAGGCACTTTGATCATTATTTTTTGGTATTCCCTCATCTTGGCTACTACAAGAAATGAAACCCAGTGAGGTGCTGTTGGTGGCCACCCCAATGGGGCACAGGCTGAGAAGGGCCACTGGAGCCCTGGAAACATGGTGAGCCACTAGCTGTCAGGGAGGAGGAGGCCTGAGGGTCCTGTCAGGCTCTGTGTTCACTGTTAGCAAACTTGTTAGCCACAGAGGTTTGTTCTGTGCCATTCTGTCTTTTTCTTGGGCAACTGACATTAGTGTAAGCATGGCCAAAAGCAAAGTCAAAGTCCCTTTTTGGAGCCCTCGAGAATTTATAGGGCACAAGGGCATCACCTCAAAGTAACCACTGGTCACTGAAAATAATGTGCTGAGGAATTTCCGTATCTCATCAACTTCATGAGGGCTGCAGAGATAAGAACAAGAAAGCTTGCTGATTGATACACTGCTTATTTGAAAACCATTTGAGGATACTGCACATAGACATGCAGCTTTTTGTACCTTCTTGTTTGTTTTCATGTAGATGTGCATCAAAAATGATGCCTCCTCCTGCCGTATCTGGGGTACTATCTTTGTTCAGGAAATTCACTTTGATTGAATTTCTTTTTCTATGGACTCACACAAATCCCATAGACTATCATTTTGTTATTTTTTTTATTATAAATAACCATATATATATTAGATAAATATATAGTTGCTTCTTGCCTCCCCTGAGTGCAAAGATGAGCAAATATATCACTTCCACTCTGACTCTGTCTACGTGATGATGAAGTTTCCCTCCTTCTGTTTTATACCCTCTGAGATAGGGACTTGCTTTGAATTATGTTCTTTCTTTCTTTCCTCCTTCAGAATATCTTTCTGCTGTGGTCACCTCTCTGTCTGTCCACGTAACAGAAGAATACAATATAGAAACCCTCTACTTTGACATTTCCATCAGGAATAAACTTCCCTGTGTGGCTGCCCTTTGCTAACTTCCCATTTGTGTTTGAGTTTGCTTCAGAGAGTAAATAAGGAGCCATTCCCAGAAGCGCTCTTTGTGAAAAGCCACTACAAGCTAAAGGTAGCTTTCAAATCATGCCAGATTGTAATGTTTGTATATAAAAATGAACTTTTAAAAAACTATTGCCATAGTAAGGTAAAAGTTAGTCTGCAAAGTACTTAAGCAAAATATGTACTTAGGAAACATATCTTCTAATTTTGTTTTTGAAGCAAAATTCTGTGTTATAGAAATTACTTGAACCGTCTTTCTCTCTGTTGCCTTTTTTTCAGTAGTGATTTTTAGATTCCCTAGGTCTTGCATGTCATTGTAACAGATTATATTGACCACAAATGATGTGTGCAGATACAGTCCTTCAGCAGTTTAAATTTATTCTCTTCTGGAGAATTATGATAGAAAAAGGAGTGTTAGAATAAAAAAATTCCTTCTACGTATTTTTAGGAAACTGTGCTTTGGAAAGGTGAGACCAAGAGTAGAGGATATGACGTGCTGGGCATCCTGCACTTTAAGACCAGATGTGCCTCCACCAAAGGAGAGGTTTGCTTATTCCTGTGCAGTGGAGCATCTAAAGCCAGCAGGACAAAGTGAATCAGGTCATGAATGTACAGTTTGGAGCTTATCTTGTTTGAAGCAGTAATTGCACTGCCCAACACTTGCTAAGAAGCTGCTGTTTGCAAGGCAAATATTTTGTATCAAGCCATTACTGGGTTTGTTACAAGCTGCGGACACATAATAAAAAATGACTACAGTAATATCTTGATGATAGTCCCTACACTGATCAACTGCAAATGATCTGATTAACAGTCAGCTGCTGATTCCCAGTTTAATTAATCCTGATGGGCTATTGATGCGCCGCAACTGTTTGTCCTAATAATGAGGTTTGAAATTAGACTGCGACAAGCCACTTAGACAGCTGCCAAGGAAAATAATCATTTAGAAAGGCGAGCAATGGAGACGGGAGAGGAGGAATGGCTGCTATTTGACAGAAAATTCACATGGCTGTGTCACATGTGTTTTATTTTTACATTTGGAGCACATTAACTGTACCAGCAGTAAGTGGTGACTGCGAGACACATAACTAGCTTTACAATTAAGAATGCTACTTCTCATCAGTATGCAAAAGCTAAACATGAAACATGAAGTGTGTTAATAGCAGAATATATGTAGCTACAGACCATTGAACAATTTAGGTCAGTCCTTTGCAATGTTTAATTAGACTAATATATCTGTTTGCAATTAATAACAGATGTGACAAGCTAATGTGTCCATGTACTGACAAATTAACCTTTGCCCATCAGCTGCTCGGATCTGTGAGAAAACTGCCATGTTTTGCCTCTGTTCAACTGAACCTAAATAAAATTGCAGGATAATTATAAACATAAATGTTAATAGAATGTGCTTTCCACGGGAAGCAGAGACCAAAGGCAAGTATTTCTCAGCCAGGTTGTCATACTGTACTTTGCCACGTGACAAAACCTGCAAATTATATTTTTCCATTTGTCTCAGTGCAATTAGTGTGTGGTTTGACAGATGCTAGTTCGATAGTCCTCACTGCCAATGGACTCAGGACATACCAGAAACCCTAAATTAGTAGCCAGGGTAAGAATGCTTCTGTAGCCATTCAATCTTTGGCTTTATTTGCTGTCTGCAAGCAAACGTGCCCTCAATTTGTGACAAGCCTTGCCACTGAAGTGATGTGGCAGACATGTCTGTCAGGACTTGGGCTGAGGCCATCAGCATATTTCGGATAAGTAATGGGAGCATCTCTCACCCCCTGGGCTGGTGGTCTGTTTGCATTTCCAATATTACCTCTCTCTCACTCTCCTTCTCTCTCTCACTCACTCCCCACATATATATATATATATTTTTTAATTATAGGCATCTTATATGTATATTAGATATACATATTGTAGGCATCTTTCCCTGCTCTGCATCAAGCTCTGTTAAGAAACCCCTGTAATTGATGGGATTTATTGAGACTGTGTGTGTGTGTATGTATATATGTATGTATGTATGTATGTATATGTATACATTCACACACATATACATACACACATAAATGTACACATACATATACCTATTATTTATAGTAAATATATTTGCACATAATATTAGAATATAAGATTTCAAATTCCATTAAATTATTTTCCTCTAAATTTGATCTAAAATGCAACCTTTTTATCTTTAAGATTTCAAAAGTGAGTGGCAGGTTTGGATGTTCCACATCTGCATGCTTACCACTTCTGCAAAATCAGCCTCTTTGGGCACGTTGATGTTGGCACGTTGGCTTCCTCTAAGTTCTCTCTGTTAATGGCTCTCAAAGACTAGATACTGACCCAGGCCCAGCACTGCCATTCTTGAAAGTCTTGCATTGCATTTTTGCATGCATGTTGATCAGGAATATATTAATATCTGGCATCCCTAGAGGCTGGCTTTGTGCTGAGATGGTGTGAAACCTGTTGTATGATTCAACATGACATATCCTCAGGAACAACCAAGCCTGGGACTACCCCTGGGATCCAAGAGATGAGCCCTCCAGCACTGGACACTTGGAGATATTTTCAGCACATACTCTTGATAGGCACTTGTCACTAATACCTAAAGTTTTGATCCTGGGATCAAGCCCATCTTTGGATCATATTTATAGCATCACATCTGAGACTGAGTAGTATCAAGTCAGCAGCAGCCTAGAACTGGCAAGAGGATTTGAGGAAAAACCCATAAAAATAGGGCAACATTAAAATGCAAAGGAGCTATCAATGACTGATACTGCTACCGCTCCTTTGGACACCTGCTTTGTACTACTCAAATATACACATAAGGACTAGATGTATATCAACATCCCTCACCCAAATAAGTGTCAAGAGGTAAAGCATTATTATCTTTCAGCCATAAAACCCCAGTCTCCACTCATTTTCCCTCCTAAAGGTCAGACTTTCACAGCCTGCATGTACTGCCCCTAAAATGAATGCCACACTGTCATCAGCATTCAGCACCACAGCTGCAGAATAAAGGGAGCCCAGCCAGCCACATGAGAAAGAGGAGATAAGAAGAAGGCAGAAAGCAAAAATAAAATGCCTTAAGTCTGTGCAGCAGACTTTTGCCCTCTCTCACTAATCAATTGTCCTCCTGGTGTTCGTTCTCTCCACCGAGCGACTGGCGTGTGGCATGGGCTGTGGAGAGACCAACAATACACGGCATAGCCCCAGCCCATGTGGGCGAGAGCAGTAGTAAGATGTTGTGCAGCTCTTCCACCCAAAGAGCAAGGAAATGCTGCTCCTACAGCACAGAGGATTCGTCTTCCTAAGCTCTGACAAACATTAAGGGAGACCCTTCCTCTCCTTTCACTCAGGGGAAGTTTCTCTTTACAGTGAAATGTTTCTCTACAAAAGCTGTCCTTTCCAAGGGGAGTGGAGATGGAGAGTAGCAGGAGCCATGGGGATGCTCCACATTTGGTGGCACCTCTCCCTGCTTTGTTAGGCTCTCTTAATAAACTCATGTTATTGATGGGATTTATTGAGAGTGGACCTTGGGCAGAGTGGTCACCAGCCATGCTCATCAGTGTTGCAGGAACAAGTCACAGGACATTCCTACATCTTAAGGGCGAATATTCTGCCCTATAACATGCGTCAAAGCAAATTTTTTGAAGTGAAATTACGACCATTTGGAACTCTGAATGGGCATTTTTCAATTCTACCTTGGAATTATTAGTTTGATTTTTTTTTCCTTCTGATCTGATAGGAATATTCATCCTTCAAATTAAAAATAAATTAGAAAGGTACGTAATCTGGATCAACCAACATCTTGGAGTGCAGCCTATTCTGACATATCAACAGTCCTGGAAAAATTAAGCAATCCCATTCTTTCCCTCGAAGCTCTGATGTGAGGACAGTAGAAGTGTGGGTAGAAGGGAGAGACTGTGTGCTGAGAACCACAGCATTACAGCTGTTTACACAGAAAGGAACAAGCCCTACAACAAAAAAGTGCCACCAAAACCAGTTAATGTACAGTCTCTATGCATGCTCACAGAAGAGTCATATCTCTGCCTAAGCAACGGGTGGAGTTTCAGATGCTTGTCTTTCTTTCTGGCTTGAGTTTTGCTGTGTGTGTTTGGTAATGGGACAATGTGGGGCATGTTGGGCATATGTTTGTCTTGCCAGAGCAGCAGAGGGGAAGAGTTGCACTGTGCTTAGGTACTGTAAGTGCCCAGAGCATGACCTGCAGTGGGCCTGTGCCAGCTACACTATGGACTTGTCTTTTCAGTAGGTTTGCTTTTAATAATTGTAAAACAGCTTATGTGTTTGAAGGAGGGAATAGATTTGAGATTACTCCTGCCCCCTTTTTGCCCTGTGCATCCTTGGGAGCATGGCAGAAAGGTAGCTGCTTGCACTCAGGGGAAAAAAAAAGTGTAATGGATTGGAAAAGCGTATACTTACTTTGAAAAGTTCATCCCACATGTTCCTGGTAGTTAAGAAAAAAAAAGTAATCTATAAATGCTACATAACTTTTTCATGAATGTGGCCTTTCGCTAGGCTGAACTGCCAAAAATGGGTTTGAACCACTACAATACTGTATCCTGACAGCTTCCCATGTAAGGAAGCCTGTTTGTGTGCTTCCAGGAAACTGCTGTGACAGCTGTATATGAACCTAAATAGCAGGAGATATAGAAACAGTAATTTTTAAATGATGTGTGAGACTTTGGAGTGGATTTATCCCTCTCATCCCTGTTCTGAAAAGCTCCTCACCAATGAGTGAGGAGTTTACTGCCTTGTGTGAGGCTTTTGAGCTGAGGGATGTACCTGCGCCTGTTTCTGCAGGAAGCCAATACAGAGCTTTGGAAAACTGAGCAGTTTAAAACCAAAGACAGTTCCTGTCCTTCAAGTTAGCATGTTCCTGCCACAGCAAATCTCACTGCAGAGGTGCCAAAGGTGGGTGTTATGTGCAGGATCCCAGCACAATGCCCAATCCACTGCTGAACACTGGATACTCTCTTCTGAGTGTTTACATAGCAAAGAGGAAATGAATGAAAATCTGATATTCAACATATAGGCAAGCATAATGGAAAGGGTAGAATTAATTCTTTGACCATCATTCTTGCTATTTTACTTAAAAATGTGAGGCTTTGTAATGTTTCTTCATGCACACCTGAACTTTTGTGTCTCTCACTGCAAGACTTACATCGTTTCTCTGTAGAGCTACAATCAAAGGATACATGTATGAGGGGGCTAATAATTTTCAGAGATTTTTGTTTCAAGCCATTAAAGCTGAAATACATTACTCCCTTTCCAAAGCTTTCAGAAAATAAGCAGATGAAAGCTCTGGGCTTTCTGTTGTTCTTGTTCTTCCACTTGTACAAATAACACATAATAACACCTGCATTCAAAAACTGGGGGTTTTTGCCCTTCATATCCCAAAACAGTATAAATTGATGTGGTTCACATCAGCTATTAAAAATTCCTTTCTAGCTTTGCCTCAATTTATAGCAAAGCAATATGGCTCTGGTAGACTGGTATTACGGATACATGGTATTACTGCATAACCTATCATATGAAATTAGATTCTCTATCAAAAACAAAAGTTTTAGCAGGATGAAATTATGATTCTGTGAGCAGGTCTCCTGCTCTGGCATCAACATTGATGCAAAATTGATGAAACTTCCAAGTGAAATTGCATTGTTTGATCTTCACAGTCCTGGAATAACATAGCCTAAAGCTACAGTTTCTGTAAACTTACTTTGCACAAACGACTTAGCCGGTACTGATGTATTGACATAGTGTGCCCATGAATGACATTAGGGCTACTTAGAAAAGAGACAAAATAACAGCAAAAGAATGCAGCAATTGGTTCTGAAATTACCTTTTTCCAGTGAACCTCTCTGAAAAATTACCTTTTTCTGCTGAGTCTCACTCAAAAATTACCTTTTCCAACTGAAGCTGTCTCAAAGTGCCTTGATGTTAAGCAATATAGTTTTTAGTTGAAAATGTCACAAGGCCATGAAAAGAAATTGATAGAAAATTTCAGGGTTCCTTGTTGATATTTGAAGCAGCCTGTGGATTTTTGTTCTTTAACACAGATCTTCTCTGCTGTGCTACCACTTTGATTTCTGTATTGCCCAAACCAGCATGTTTCTAGGCTTAATGGCTTCAGCGGGAGGAATGTGAAGGTGATTTAGTTATTTCTGTGGAGGTGATGTTACCAGGAGGAAATTGGTAAACACACGTCTTCTGAGCCCTTTCCAATCACATAGAAGGGTTGGTTTGTTTTTAATCATGAATTAGAATAAATAATCTCTCTAAATGTCTTTCTTTTTAATGTATATATAAATGCAGTAGTACTCTGATTATCTGAACTACTTAGGTGAAGGTGTTCAGATATTTGTCTACTTATGGGGTTGACAGGAAATAGTGATCCAAAGCTTGTGAAAATCAAGGGAAGGGCTCCCACAGCCTCAGCAGGCTTTAGTTCGACCTGTAACTGGAAGTTAAGAGACCAGGTGACTGCCAGCAGGAATTTAGAGTGGAGGATTGCACAGGCAGGGATCAGGTTTTTCTGTACTTGATAAGACCAAAGCCTCAGGCTGTTCATGCAGGTGGATCTAACACCTGTACACAGCCTCAGTGAACTATGTCAGGCAAAAGAGGCAGTGCATTAGCAAAACTGGGAGCCAGGAGAGAGTAAGATTAAAGGTACCTGAATAAGGTACCACAAGACAACTAGGGGATAGTTTTACAGTGCAGTGGCAGTAATTGCGTGTGTACAAAGGAGTAAGGTACTTTGCATTTACTAGGGGTATAAGCATGGATGCAGGCAATTACTGCAGAGGAGCTGACTCTCTGCAAGCTCTCACCCTTATAAAGAACTCACATGTTCATGATATGGGAGAGAATTCATCTCACTTGCAACCAGGTACTTGGTCTAAATTAGCAATTAAGGTTTCCTCAGTAGTCACTGGAGACAGATACCCTTCCTGGTTTCTCTGACCTGTCCTTGTGGGATTTTTATCCCTTCTGATCACAGATCTTTAGGAAGTCCTGGGCATTCCAGCTGCCTGCATGCAGTCAACCTAACATGCTCCATCACATGCACAGTGCCTTCACAGAGGTGGCACCTTTGAGGCACATACCCAGCTTTCTGGTTAACCTGGAAGACACAGCACCGAACCTCTTGTGCACTGCTATTGATGTCCTCTTCCCAACAGCCCCTGTCCAGCTCCTGAAGGAACGGCCTTGAGGCAGCTGTCTCTTCCTATTGACAGTGGAGGAACATCAAAGACAACCATGACTGAATGGGGCAGTCCCAACACGAAGATGTGGGAGCAAGAGCTGGCTGCACAGATTCTCTGGGCTGATGTAAATGAGCTGTTGATACAAGATTAACTTTACCCCCGAAACATAATGCAGGAACAACAGCTTATGGAGACAGTGAACAATGAGCTGCCCAAAAAGAAGGCAGAAATGCAGTCTTGGACTGTGCAACTCCTCAGAGGACTATGTTTCCATCTGGATTTCATGGGGGTAAGTTGTACACAAGTTGTGATTTTAAGCGTGACTTGTTTGAAACAGACAAATGATAAACAGATAAATTAATTCAACTCAAATGTTATTAGACATGATATTAAGAAGATTGATTACAAATCCCTTTTGGTTATGTATTATGCTACACAGGAAACAGGACAATGAATTTAAGGAAGGATACTTGAACATCACCTATTATCAGTCGATGAACACTGCAAGATCAGCTTTGAAGTTTATATTTAATTAATATATTGAGCAGATTTAGCCAGATAAAAGCCTACAGGAGGAACAAAATACTTCTCATAGAAACATGCATCTTGTGTAAGTTTTTCAGGCACTGTAGAATATGTTTATTACAAGTTATGACATTACAAACTGATGCCTCTGAATTCAGGGAAAGCACAGGATTAATCAGAACTATTCAAAATGTGAAATATTCACTGCTTCCCTGAAAAAACCTATACAATACCTTCATTAATGTCATGTATATTGACTTAAATCATCAGTCAATGCTCTCTGCCTGTGGCTTTGACATAGTTACTGAGATTGTAACTACAGCTGGCTGGAAATAAGAACGTTGTGCATAGCGAAAGCATTTGAGGTTTCAGAACTTCTTATCAATATCTGTAACTGCAGAAAAATGAACTCTTCTGTGTTATTGCATTAACTAAAGTTTAATGAAACTGATGGAGTCGCCATTACGCATTTTGGGGTGTATGTATGTGCCTTGGTAGCTGTGGAGCGGTGCTGTGGTCCAGCGTGTCCAAGAAGGAGTGTGCTGGCTCTGAGTACCGCCTGGGCAGTGGTAGGAAGGTCTCAGAGATCTGACACACACAGAGTTTTTGCACAGTTTTGAAGCTGGAGGCTACCTTTGCCAGTCCTCTCTCAGCTCATGGAAGGTTTGAGGGGCTTTTCCAGGAACGGCGAAAAGAAGGATGTGAAGGTAAGTACTTATAATTACATTATAACAGTAATTTTCAGTATGCATATGCAGTAAGAACATTTGAGGTAGGGACAATCTTTTTGGTAGTGGATGCTAATTCTTAAAAAATCCTGTTTTTCTTGTGCCAGTCCAAATCTTTCTGGGTGCAAACAGTTTGCCAGGACTGATGTGGGGAAAAGGGAGGCACCTTTCCCCATGTGGCTCAGGCAAGGAGCTCTATGGAGCATTTTAACCTACAGTCAGCAGTGAGGGGCCTCGAGGGTGATGCCAGTACAGGAGGCGCAGGTACCTGTGCAGAGGTGAGTGCTCTGTAGAACAGGGTGCAGTGACAGCCAAGGAGCAAATAGCAGAAGGTTCACAAGCAAATCCTGCAGATGACAACCTCCACACAGTGTTAGTGCCCTTTCTGTAGAGGCTGGGAAGCCACGTTCCGTCTTTTTCAAGCCTGCTCCAGTAGCACCCTCGGGGGATTTTTTCAGTAGGTCCCCTTGAGGTCGTGGAATAATATCACATGGAAGTGTAACTATAATAGGCCAAAACGATGATTTCTATGAAAATCACTTACAAAGTAAAATCATGTAGCTCCTGAAGGAAAGAGTGCTCTGAATATTTCAATTTAAATGATGTGGGATGTGTCTCTTTCCAAATGAGCACCCATTTCAGAGGAGTGAGCTCTGGGAGCCCACAGCCCAGCCAGGCTCTGGGTCTGCCTCCACTGAGCTCAGTTTTTGGGGCTGCGTGTGGGCACGTGCGGTAACAGCTCCCAGAGAAAAGCTGTTCTGTTGGAGGAATTGTCTGTTTGTTAATCAGGAGACACAGGCCAGCTCTTTTAGCAATAATTAACATGGTGCACTCGAGTATCCTGTTATGGAGAGATCACATTTTAACACTCAGCTTCATTTCATGCTGAAACAAATCTATTATAACCTTTGAAATTTTAATTGTTGCTACCTCATTAACCTGCTAATGGACATGTTGCAGGACTCATGTCTGTAATTATACAAAAATTATAGGGGAGAAGTGCAATTCTGTAGATTTCTGAAATCCATTTCCAATAAGCAAGAGCTCTTTTGGGGAGCTAAATTTTGAGGAAAGCTGAATACTGATGGGTCAGTTTGCTGTTATTTTATAAAGATAGGCTGGGACCGAACACCTTGCATATCTAAACCTCAGAGTGACTAGAAGTTTGAGATACACAGGAAGTGTAGGCTAGAGCAGTGGAGGTCCCCCTTGCAGAATAGATTAGGAAAGTATACCCCTATTTGAAATTTCTGGCTTACATGGATAGGAAGGCTATGATATCCCCTGTCCCATTATGAATTTATGTTCCTTAAAAATAAATATGTGAAGTATGGAATAAAAGAGCAGGACTGAAGTCATTAATAAGCCAGATAGAGTACTATCAGAATGTCTGTGGCTGCTCCCATTAGTGGTGGAGCTTGCTTTCCATAACGAGCCCAGTAAAATAACTGCTCTCCAAAAAAATCCTCCTAAAGAATATGCTCAGGTTAAAGTCCAGATCCTCAAATGACCTTTTTTTTTACATCACATATATTTTTAATGTTCTTTCAAATATTCCTGATGTTATTTTCTGCCTAACAAGACTTCCAACAACACGTCGTGTGCCTTCATCCTCGGTAATTTTAGAGGCTGTATCAGTGCCTGGGTAGACGAGATGCCTATTCGCATTTTTGGTGGCTCACTTGTGGATCCCAGCTCCAATTCCATTTACGCGTGAGGAGGAGGAGAGCAATGCCGAGGAATCCGGCCCGGTAGATGCTGAGGCTTGATTCCTCCTGCCCTGCGCGGCCATCGAGCCCCACCCAGGCCCGGGGCCATCCTGCGCCTCCCCGCCGGGCAGCTCCGCTGCGGCCGGAGGCGCCGGGTCCCCCAGTGCTATTTGGGAGCCCACCACTAGATGTCCCATGGATTAAACTGGAGTGAAGGATCGTTATATTTGCATCGACAGCCTGACCATGAGGGTTTGCAAGTTTAGTAACGACTGAGTGTATGGAACCACGGCTGCAGGCGGGTCACCTCCGCGGCTGGAGCACAGCATCACGCCTGCTGTGCCGGGAGCACGCTGCACCCTTCACTTTGCAAAGAAACAATTATAAAGATCCTGCTCAGTCTAATTTCAAGCCCGTATTTTAAGGCACGGCCATACACACAGCACTCCTGCTGTCAGACCAGGCTGGGGTTAAGGTTTCCGCCACCTCTCCAGCACATAGAACCACCGGCCCCGGGGCCAAGCTTGTCCTTTTATTTTTTTTTTTTTTAAGGACGTACATTTTTAATAGAAGCAGGTGTCACATTTTTCTTTTACAAGAGGAATATAAAACTCTCAGTATTAATTTCTAAGAGACTGAAAACAAATTGAAGATAGTTTTTATTTTCTGTTGTAGTCTGCAGGTGTCCTGGGTTACAAAATGGGGCAGTTCGATAGTTAAAAAACATGAAGTTGGCACTAGCTTCTGCAAATCTCTGCTGGTACCTGAGGGGTCCAGAAATCCTCTTTCATAGTGATGTTCTTTAACACTGACAAACACATATTTTTTTAAAATGCTTAGACCAGGGGAAGCAAAGGAGGAATTCACAAGGATATTTTAAAATCCATTTAAAATATGAAAATAAAGTCTGAAACACTGCACTTTTTTCCAGGGCCCCTTAAGGAGAGTCCCAGAGAGACAGGGGTAGCTTGCTTACCAGAAATACTGGACTGGAACTGGGGAAACAAGCGAGTTGATATTACACAAACACACACCATAAGGGTGAAAAAAAAAAAAAAAAGGAGAATAGTCACCTGGAGCCAATTGCCATGAACTTGTTTTATGAGCAGGAAAACCTCTGACAATACATAGCTGGCTGAAAAAATGAGACATGATAGTAAAAATACTCATCTAGTACTTACGTCTTGCTCTTTAAGCAAAAAAAAAAAAAAAAAAGAGATATGAGTTATTGTGTGATCATTTATATATTACAGGGAATATGAGACTCACTTGATTAAAAACTAGCTGAAAGAATAAACCTGTTTCAAAACCCCAGCAGATTAGTTTATATAAGGCCAGGGATTAAGGATATCTCCAATGTCATTTGCCTTTTTTTGGTGTGCTCCGTTATGGCAACCTTGAATATTTCTGCCCTAGCCATAGGCAGTGACATTCTGTAGTGAGGGCAAAAATGAGCAACCACAAGCTCTTCTTCCCACATCTAAACTTCACTGATAAGTAGCTCAAAACATAATTCTTCTCTGTGACCACCCTCAGGCTGCTGAGCACCTGAGCAAACTGCCACCCAGCCCTTCACCTGATGAGCAGGGAACAAGCAGCAGCAGATGAAGAATTAAAGGACTGTCTAGTGGGGACTGTATTTTGGGGTTTTTATTATTAGTACTTTTTTAAGGGGAACTTTACAGGTTTGTTGCTGTTAATTTGATTTACCAATATACCAAAAGAGACAAAAAAAGCAGTTTAAAACCTGGGATCTTCAATACAGCAGCAGAGCCAAAACCCCTGCAAACAGAGCCAAACCCTACAAAGGGCAGGAAGGGAAAAAAAGGTCGAGTCATTCATGGCAGGAGAGGTCTGCCAATGACACTGGCTGTTGTGCTTATCTACACTGTGTGAAAACCTTCTTTATTTAACAAATTAATGTTTCTCATCTTCGGTGAACAGAAACGTAAAGCGAGTGACCCAGAGCTGGGTGGTTGGCTCGGTCAGGGCCAGCTGGCTGGGGGTTACGCTGGTACCATGGAAGTCTGAAAGCATGAAATCACAACAGACCAGGACAAACACTTCTGGAAGGCAGAGCACAACGTGGACTTGGATAGGAATTCTGCTTTTTGCTGCTCTGATGGCTTTCCTGGAGACAGAAAGTGTTGGATTTGAAAATGTTACTGAGGACAAGGGAGAACCAGGAGGAAGGAACCTGAGGAGCAACCTAGGTTAGAATGGCTCATGAGGCATAACAGCACCACAAAGTTCACCATAAATCACACAGTGGATTAGCGTGTTGGTATGGATGTATTGATGGCTGATGTCCTTTGAGTTAAATAACAGAATAAACATGAATTTGTAATCTTAAACCCCCTCCTGCTGTGTTTAATGAATTTTTAGTTCAGGATGTACATAAATAATCAGGCAAGTCAAACAACAGGAATTACATTTTACAATGAAAAATAATTAAAATATAGACTTAGTCTCTGTTATACAAAGAAATGTAAATAACCTCTGCCAAAAAGTGCAGGAGTACACTTGCTGAGCTTTAACAGTCACATGCACTGACAGACAGGAAACATACAAATATTGTCTTTTATTATAACGTGGAAAACATAAAGTTGTATCAGGAGTAAAGAGAATTTCTGGAAGCTATTGGAAAATAAGATAAATTTGAGATTTGCATTCAGAAATTACTTTCTAACACAAATAACAGTTCCAATTGAGTTCATTAGGTAAAATTAAAAATGTAATTAAAAATAATATTAAAAATTATTAGAAAAACATCATTAAAATGTGCAACGTGGAGCAGAATATTCTTCTAACTGGGACATGAAGCATTAGTGAAATAACACTGAGTCACATTTGTTATTGCTCGTCTGAAAACTTAACAGGGAAAATTTTCTGCGGCTGAGACTTGATACTCTATAATGCTGGTTTGAGTTTTGCTTTGTGTTGGTTTGTTGTTTTGTTTTCTGAGCATACTGTTATTTCATATTCTTTTTTTCATTCCTCTGTTTAGAAAGAAAAAAGTGAACAAGTGAAGCACAACCTTTGGTAGACTGATCTGTGACACCCCATAATCTTTTGATACTGCCTTGATTTCTAATTGTGTTTTTCACATTTTTTAGCAAAAGAAATATGAAAAAATCAGAAGTGTAACCTATATTATTATACTTTAATGTGATGTTCTACTTTTCTGTTTGTAGTTCTTGAAGTTTTTGTCTTACTTCATTAAACATTTAATAAATCACTGCCAGTTTTGTGACAGATTTTAACCATAACACAAACAGCAGGAGGTGTAAACTCAGTTCAGTTCGTATAGGCATATAATATCCGTGTCGACATCATCATCCCCTCAAGGCATATTGGCAAAACGGCCAATGGAAGCTAAGCTTTTTCCGACAAAGCTTCGAAAATAAAGTTTTCTTCTTTTATCTTACTACAAATCAATTGGAGCCCTTACAGCAAAATCCTATAAAATAACTTCAAACACCGCTTCTTAGTCTAAAAATTTGTATTATGGCTAAAACTCTTTGAAGTTTTATGACTGAAGTTTGGAGAAAAATGATTTAAGTGCTATCTGCTAGACATCAGAGTGTCAAAATTTCTCTCAGTTTTCTTGACACATAAACTGCTACCTACTGTATGTTTTCTAGAGGTTTTTTTTTTTCTTTCTTTTAACCACCTAACACAGCTTGCTTGATAAAAGTTACTTAACTGCAGTTTATCCTGTTGAATTAATACTCTTTCAAGCTTTGGCTTAAAATAACCGATTACTTTATTTTTGATTTTCAGCATCTCTGACAATGCAGGTGGCAAGGAAGTGGGGAAAAGAGCTGCTTTGCAAGTGTCACACTGATTTTTTAATAGAAAAGAAAGCAGGTAAAGTGCCCAAAACAACACATTTGCAAAATGCATAACCGAGTCCTTGGTTTGGGACAAATGTTGGAAGAAGGTTTATTGTGATAAGCTGCTTCACAAAGGGGAGAAAAATTCCTCCTGCAGGAAAAGCTGTAGGGTGGGTGGCTCATAAGACACCCAGAAATGTTGGCAGGAACTCACGTTTCATGCTGTTCCTTTTGAAACACATCAGTGAAAGAGACCACATCCATATCCCCTCGCGTGCCACAGCATGAGTGGGTGATGGTTAAGTACTTTTTGTTGATTGAGGTACCTAAAGGCCAGAGGAGGACAGGAAGAGGAGGTATCCTGTCCAGCTGCCATCAGTCTTTTTTATCAGGCAGAGTTTGGTCCTTTTAAACCAGGCACCCATCAGTGCCCAGTACTGGACATGCTGGTCTGTGTACAAACACCACCATAAAATGTCGTTTGGAACATCTTTATTTCGTTAAAATTTCCATTGAGTGCAAGAATGTGGGAAAGAACTTTGAAACTGGGGGCACAAAAAAAACCCCTTGATCTAAGCCATGCCTTTTCTGTTTACTTTTTTGATTTAATTAAAGAAATTATCAGAAAATAATGTCAAAAGTATTCTTCATAGAAGAAAAATGGTGTTGCATTGTCAGAGTTGCATCAAAGCGATATGTGTCAGAATTCGGTACATGGTTTGCATAAAAAATTAAGGAAGGAGCATGAAATCTTCTGCAGAGAGCAATGGCAAAAAAATGTAAAAAAACCCCTACAACTGTGTCATTCTGCATACTGCAGCCTTGCAAAATTTTATTCACCCAAGATGGGTGATTTGTTTTGATAGGCAAACAGAATATAATAATTTGAGGGAAGAAGGTGGGAAAAGGGAGGAGGTCCATTATCATCACCTTGGAAAAGAGTGGATGAGTAGATTTTGTGCCTGAGCTGGTAAATTTGTAGTACATTTTTATATGGCTGAAATAATATAATAAACTGCCTTAAATATAAATGCCCTTTAGAAACTACTCCATAGTGAACAGTTAAAATGATGGCATACCAAAGAACTTCCTCAACAGAGCCTGCTGTTGCTGCTAATTTGCTGAAGTAGATCTGCTGTCTTTACTTCTTTGTTAATCTTGATGTACCTCAAGGCATGCTGGGGGCTTACCCATCATGTGCTGGCTCATAACAAGGCAAGACAAGGGAGCTCGACTGTAGCGTACAAGAAACTGAAGTGTGGGTCCAAAAGGTTACAGGAAGCCATCAACTATTTAGAACAGGCGAGCTGGAAGAAGATCTCACCAAGGAAAACATTGCATGAAGTCAAATGGTATGTTCCCCCAGCAGCCTGTTAGCAGTGGTGGAAGCAGAGCTCTGTGTGGGCAGGGCAATCCAGAGCATGCTAAGGACAGAGCCCTGGAAGGCCACATCATGCTTGATAAGCTTTTGATGCAGAACAATTGCAAATTGCCATTAATGCTCCAACAGAACAGAGATACGCAAGACCTTTCCCTGCTCTCATGTGGCATTAGGTCAAAAGAGTGGATAATAACAGCAATATTAGTCCCACCAGAGAGCTGCGCTCACACGCTACAGCGACACCTGGGCATGGTTTTGGCACCTACTCACACATTACCATGATCTAACTTCCAGTCTCTCTCATGTCACACAACACATGTCACTGAGCAGGCCCTGGGTTCTAGGAGGCAGCTCTGAAAACGTGCCTTGCCTTTTCATGATCTTTTCACCTGGCCTTTTATGACATAGTAGGTAAAGGAAGCCATGACATGCTATAAGACAATGGCTTGGTGGGTATTAAACCTCCTGGCAAACAGTTTAACACACTCTTCCTAAACTAATTCTCCACTATAAACCACCAGGCTGCAATGCAGATGATAAAGCTCCATCTGACAACACAATCCAGACTTCACACTACCAGTCACATCGATCAACATCTGAACTAATGTCAGAGTCTTCTCTTACTAATGAGCTGCTGCACTGAGATGCAGCCTTGCTATCAGTCAGATACCTGTAATGAGGTAGAATGAATGGCAAGACCCCACTTCAGACACTTTCTCTCATCTAGTCACAGAGGGGCTTCGTTGTTCTCTCATTTTGGTACAGACAAAGAGTATCTTCCTGAAGGTCTCTACCAGCATCACACAGTTACTCTAGCACCTATTTTATATGTTATCTGCAGCTGTTTGGAGAATTTCTACTAGGAATTAATTTTGGGTTTTTTTCCACCTTCTAATAATTTGCAATCCCGGTGCTTGACTATAGGGGCTGTAGTCCCAGTGCTTGCATATAAGAGTATCTTCATGTACACTTTAAATTCAAATAAAAATACCTTGCCAAGTTGGACATGTTCATGTAGCACTCTGCTATCCGTAAATTATCTGGCTACAAGGCATGTTTGTCCAGCTGCTCATGCTTTGATTTTAAGCTGCAGCTACCATGCAGTGTTGTATCCTATTTACACACCCCTTAATGTCACTGGAGAAACCAGAGGGATATGCTCCAAATCCATAGCTTTCCATCACTGTAACAAAGCCACAGTAATGATTTCTTTATTTTTCTTTGCCTGTCATACTACTGCTGAATGGTTTGAACTAAAGTTACTGCCAGACCCAGAGGTTCTGCCCAAACCAGATCTAGGACAGTTTGCTAAGAAGGTAATTTACAGCTGTAGTGATTGAAGAACCCATAAACTGTAGGAGAGGAAAAGCTTATGAACAGTAAGGAAAGCTCCAACATTTGTTACAATCTCTCACTCTCTTCTTCAGTTACTAAATTAAGAGCAGGGTTGTTTTCTGTACTAGGGTTAACTTTCTGCACAGACAAGTTGGGTATTATTTGTTGCTCCTATTAAAACAATAATTACAGAAAGGTTGGGCTTGGGTTTGTATTGCAAACTGAGGTTGTGACTTTTATCTTTCTCAACTTCCCAAATATTTCAGTCAGGTTTTGTTTTTCTTTGTCTTAAAACCAACATCTTATGTCTCTCAGTGGCAGGTCTCAGCATGCAATTATTTATGCACGTCTCATTCCATGCCACATAAAAAGGGTTATCAAGTTTGTATCTTTAAGACTAATGAGCTGTTGGTTAACACTTTTGAGGCAATTAACCAGCAGTATCACTTCTTATCCACTGACAGAGACATTGTTACATTCAAATTTCTCCACGGGACAACACATACATCTGGAGTTCAGCACCTGCTTGTTTGCTTTACAGACAAGGCTGCAGGTGATGGGCAATGGGAAGTCATAAATGACCTGCCCACCGGACCCCAGTACAGTGGTTCACGTGGTCTCTGACATCAACTGACAATGTATTGGGGCAGGTAAGTTAGTGGCATTCAGCAGAAGCATTTGCATTTGTTCCACCACACATGCAGCCCCTCTCAGACCAGTTACCAGAGCACGGCAGCTTTTCACACCACCAAGCACCTCTCGTGCTGCCTGTGTAGAGACCCAGCCAGGACTTCTCAATGCCCTGTCAGTGTTTGGATGCTGCAGTGGTCCCTCAGGGCCAGTGGCATCTGGCTTAGGCTAAAGCCACCCTTCAGGCTCCTCTGACTGCTGCCAAGGGACCAATAAAGCAGCCAAGATCAGGGCAGAGCAAATAATCTTCGACAATTTTCTGGCCATTATCTTTGACCAAGGATACACAGAGGAAAATCTGCTGAGGTTGTGATGAAGTCTCCCAGGGTGTGTCCTCTGTGAAGACCCAGAGACTTTAATTTTCATGCTCAAGCACCTACAAGGGAAGTAACCTGGAATGTTCAGAGTTTTCCTGAACCTCTAACACATATGGCTTTAAAACATTTACTTTTATTTCCTGAACAGCTGAGATTTCT
This sequence comes from Manacus candei, assembly GCF_025592945.1. NCBI lineage: Eukaryota > Metazoa > Chordata > Aves > Passeriformes > Pipridae > Manacus > Manacus candei. The sequence goes on from NW_026138053.1 coordinate 13,253,226, forward strand.
TGCTCTAAAATAATTTTTTGTGAAAACACTCATGCTTCACACACACCTCATTGAAAATATTTTTCTATTTCCAGGATTAGTATTTCATTTGAAGTTTACTTTTTATTAATAGAAATGGAGGGTCTCATTTTCTTTTCTAGTATGTCCTTGTCATAAAACCATTTTTTGCCACACTGCACTTTGCAGAACCCTTGATGACCCACTTTGCTGTGGGAGGAAAATGTCGTGGCTCCAGGAGCAGCAGTCCCACTCCTGCTAGTCCAGTCCAGCACACATGTGTGGCCCGAAAGTCCCTGTGCTGGACACCCACCAACAGCTCCTGCTGCAGAGCAATGCTTGGGGCACCACGGGAGGTACGGGAGGTACGGGACAGAGCTGCTTCCTCACTGGGGCAGGCCGTGCAGAGGGACCTGCCTGCACACCTTCTCTGCTAATAAGGCATGGCAATTCTAAAGGTATTGTAAATAAAATAAATCCTTGAGGCTACAGGGAGGTAATGTTCCACCTGAGATTCATATGCAAACTCTGAAATATTAAAAGTGCCCTAGTGAAGGCATTGCTAATTAAAAGGATAAAATGTGCATATATAGGGAACAGATTATTTAAAAAATAAATTATTTCTTATTAAGATAATAGTGTCTCAATGTTGAAAGAGCTGGATAGTAGTTTACACTGTAAAATGATCTCTTAAACATGTTCCTGTTAACATCAATACAGCTATTGACAAGCAGATTCAATTTTGTTTTACTTTGAGAGAGCAGACAATAGCAAGTTTTACTACCGCTATCTTATTTTACAAGCATTAATGAACAATTAACCAACACTAGCACTCTTTCCATCTGTAATCCTGTAGTAGGATCACTAATCTCCACCACTAGCAGCTAATGATGAAGGCCTCTTAAGCTTTACTTCTTATCTCAGCCAGTTCTTAATACTCGCATAAGTATGCTTTCTGAGCAGGGTGGCCCCCTATTGCTCTGCGACTTGAATACAAAAGACTGGTGAAATTTTTGAAGGGTTTTCTGTTCAATAACACTTCTATACTTATGTTTGCCTTCCTACAACAACAAACACAAGTGATCAGCAGAGGACTAACAAGGTCACTAAGGGCTCTGTGTTTCCATACTTGTTCTAATACTTATAAGAATGTATTCATGCCCTATTATATATATTCCCTGGCTGCTCAGGCAGAAGCTCTAAACTAAACTAAACTGAAATGAAATAAAAGGGAAAAAACAGAAGACTAAAACAGTGTTTACTTCAAGAACAAGTCTGCTGTTTGTATCGAACAAAAGGAAGTTGGAAAGTGGCTGCCATTAAAAATACATGCAAGATAAACTGAAATTTTTATAGTACACAGTACACATGACATTTTCTAACTTCTTTTTCAGAGTGTTCCTGTGTATACCGTACACACAAGATCTGTGTACTGGGATGGCAGGGGAATTCACCATTCTGTTACGCTTTTCTGGAATAGCTAAGCCAAGTAAGGTAGCAACAACTTCCCAGACAGGAAGCTGTAAGCACAGTGGGTTCTGTCCCAGTCCCCATCAGGAGAAGGTCCTCCATAGTCAGGGCAGTCACCTCAGTACTAAAATTTTGTGCAATTAAAAATTAGACACATGGTCCTTCATCTCCTCCATGGATATCTTTTGCTTTCAAGAGAAACGGATAGGCCTAAGTAAGAGTAACACATTTTCCCTAGTCCATTTTATTTGTTCCATACACAGTGCTTGAACATATTCGCCCCAACCCAAGCAGAATGCACAACAACTCAGCAGTTGTCCTGGCCTAAATGAAAGCCTTGACACAACTACTCCAACTGGGCCCAAAACATCCACTGCAGCTGCTGAGATTGTTGGAGATGGGAAACAACAGTTGAGTAGCAATAGGTTGTTCCAGTCAGGGAGATGATCCAGTCCCATTAAAAGCTCACCCTGACCCTGCTTGCATTAAGCTATGTGGTTGATGGATGAGCATCAAGTTGCCTTGTCGTACTTGGAGATGGAGGTACATTATCAGATTGCAACAGATTACCAGAAGCTGAGAGCAAACGTATCTAGAAGCTATATTCCCAGAGATGTTTTAGCAACAACTAGCAGCATGAGGCATTGCTGAGGAAATGTGCTGTATAAGCAGCTAAAAATTGAGAATTAATGTTTCTAATGCAATCAAAACCTGCCTCCTCGTATGCTCTCTTCCAAGGTGTATTCCAGTCTAAGGCATACAAAGAAGCTAAATTCACGTGGCACCCATGGCTGAGAGATGTCTTGCAAAAAACTCCTACTGAGTGTCACAAACACTAATTGGCCACTACGCTGATACAGGCTGGTTTTTTGTTGTGTTTGTTCAATGCATATCAAAATACTGACCTTTACCTTCACCAGGTCTTCTCAGCACAGACAATAAATAGCATTAATTAGAGGGGAAAAAAACCCACTTCTATACCTCTGCAGGAATCATGACTAAGCCTCACTTTTACCACACTGCCTCCTTTTTCTGTGACTGTGACTGTTCATCATGGCCCAGGTGACTGTGACACGTGGGAGACATGTAAGAAGAGGAGTGCCTGCTTGGGCCAGCCCAGCTATCCTCAGAGGGGTAGCTCTCTGGCTGGCCAGCCTTACCTGAAAAGTACAATTAAGATGCTAAAGGAGCCTGGGTGTATGTAGTAGGTGTGAGGATGAAGGCAAGAGAGGTTCTGGGACTACCCGCAGTCTTTATTTATTCAAGTAAAACTTGTATTGAAGTCTAGAGGAATTTTGTCAAAGTGAAGCCAATCAAGATGTCAGAAGCAGGCCTTATCAGGAGGTCTGAGTGAGATGTGAGTGAAACGATTGCTTATGGACAAATCACCAACCATTAGTGTGGAAAAAAGGAAGATTTTGATATGTTTCACCCAGCTTTTCCAATTTTAAGCCTTTGCTGTTTGGCTTCATATCTGATGTATGGAGATTTCCTTGATGTGACAGTCACCCACAGTGTGGGTGGATAGCTCAATCCCACTCCCCTCTGCAGGCTTCAAATCTCAGCCGTGACTCCAGGTGACAATGGCAGGATCAAAAGATGGGAAGAGGAGGTGGATGGAGCTAACTTCAGCTTGATAGATTCTAGGTACTCCCATTACATAGGGTACAGTTGAGTGAGTTTCTTTGGATTACCTGTATATTTGATTGTGAGACTCATCTGTTACCCTGACTGCACAGCAATACTGGAGCCATCTTCAACAGGCTCAGTTGTACCAGTACAAGAGAGAAGCAATTTAAATCTATTAACCTACATTTCTGTATTTAAAGGGCAAATTATTCAGGGCAGAGATCTGGAGTAACACAGCTAACCCCATTCTGATACTTGGCATAGAACTTAGGTCTAGATTTTCCCGCATTGCACAACACACGATCAACAGGGAAGATGTTTGGAGTAGAGGAAGCAGTTTAGTCCTGGAACATCTCTCTTTTGTAAATTCTGTTTTGTAAATACCTGTCAGGAATCCAGGGAATCCTGGAAAAGTCATGCAAATGCCAACAGCTTGCAAGATCATTTGTTAAGAGAAGGATTAATAAGAAAACAAAAAATTGATGCTGTGAAGCATATTCTGGGGACTGGACAGAGGGTGGCCTATTTGTCATTACTCTGCACCTCCTGCTCATTTGCACAGCTGTCAACCTCAGGGCTGTTGGGAGTGGCTGGAACAGCAGAGTAGTGATGGGCTGTTGCAGTAGATGAGCATAAGCACAGCCTGGTAAAATGAATCCTTGGATTAAGCATAACAAAGAGGAACTATTTTCTTTCAACTGCTCTCAAAATGCTCATTTACTTCCATTTAATTTTTGTGTTTTTCCAAAGGGATGCCATTTTTACTCATACCTGCTGTACAAAGAAAATGTCAGTGTTTAGTGCATTGTTTCAATTTTTATGATACGATAAAGGGAAAGATAGAAGCTAATTAACATTACTGTTTCCAAGATAGCAAAAGAGCTTGTCTGTGATGATAGTGCTTTGAATTAACCAGGATGAAGCCAAAACCTTGGTTCAACATTTCCACTTTATAGATATCAGATATACTTCTCCACCCCCAACCAGCTCACATATTCATTACCCAAATTGCCTATCCTCAAAGTGATAATATAGTGTGGTACAACATGCCCCGACAGGACACAAATTGACTCTGTGCCTAGATACTATACAGACAGTGTAAAGCAAATATCTCACTCTATTATCTGTTGTCTCTATGAATCAACAGATTACATGGTTCACTGGGTAGCTGAATAACTTTTACACAGTTTGCTCATATCTATTTACACATATTCTACAAAAAATACATTAGCACCAAAGAACAAATGTAAAAAAAGTATACCTGCAGAATCTAGATAAATTACACGTGAAAAAACACAATAAACAGTCGCACTTAAATTTCATATATAACGTCCGTAGATGTGAAAGGAAACTCTTGTCTAGTGACAGAAACCTAAGTCCTGTGGAAGGCCCTAAAACCTGAAGAGGAAACTTTAATTTGTGACAATTTATATTTGTAGATAAGACTATGCACCACATTTTAATGAGCCCTTAGATTTCCACAGAGTAGGGCTGTAATCACAGAGAGTCCTTCACTTATGATTTCTATGGAGTTGCACCTCCACCCATCTCTATTCCCTGATTAGGTCAGAACTCCACCTTTTCCCTGTCTCACTTTACAGAGTAACTCTTCCAGGCAGTCACTGGCTTATCCTCAGACAGTGGCACTAGGAGCTATTGTGTTTGGCTCTTGTCCTGTTGCCTGTCTCCTGTGTCCCTGATACACCTTTTTGCACTAGTGGAAGCAGCTCTCTTCAACAGAGATACAAGCAGGGAGAACTTTGGTCCACCTATCATCAAATGCTTCTTTCTTTTTTTAAAATCTTAGTTTGCCTTGAATTTCTGGGTTGATTATTTCAAACTTAATACAATAATGAAGTAAAATAGTTTAACAGTGTATTGTACCACATAGAAATTTAGTGATAGTATCACAGATTTGCAGCTATTCATCCAATTATATTCAACAGAATGGCAACAGTAATTTATTTTAAGATTAAAACCAAAAACAGGGATGCATTTAACTAAATTTAGTAACATGCAGTACCTGTTTGCAGGTGTGAAATAAACAGTTGTGAAAGAAAGACTTTTCAGTGCTAATTAAGTGGCAAATGAACAGTCAAAAACTGCTGCATATTGGATTTTTAAAAGAGCTTGGGGTTAGGGGGATTTCTAGTGCTCTGAGTTGGTTAATAACATTTAATTTGAAAAGGAAGATTTGTTAAGACTTGTAGATTTTCCTCTGAAAACTATATCTGCTACTTTGTGCAACAAATCCTACATGTTTTTAGTAATGGAAGATGCTGTTGTAACAGCCTTTTGTGCATCCTGATTGAAAATTCAGCTACATAACCTTCACTGAACTGTTTATCTTATGTACTTATTTAACTAACATTCAAACTGACAAGTCTCCTATTTCTGGGCTTTCTTTTTATACTTTAATGTATGCCTTATCAGATGAAGCTCAGATACTACCAAACTTTGCATGTTTTTGATTTTGAACATAAACTGAAGGGCAGAATTCCAGTCTATGTCCTCAGTCATTCAATTTTTCAAGATCTTTGAACAAGACTTCAAACCCTGAAAAAATACAACCCAAATACAGACTTGCTTCTCTGTACAAATACGTGAAAGAAACTGGTATGTCAAGTTTCAGTGTAGGCAAGCCTAATTGAAGCTTTAGCTACATTCGAAACAAGAGGCAGGCATCACTTCCAAACTGCTTTATTCAAGGGCAGAAAGACATTCAGGAATAGAGCTACTCAAATTATTCATTACAAAAAAATTATCCAATTAATTTAGGCAATTTTTCTTATCATTAATAATTCACAAACTGCTCCTGATAGTGGTGGATGTGTGCATCAGCCTTGATCCTGACAACACTTAAAAACACGTTTAGCTTTTCATATTCCCCATAATCCCACTGAACTCCATCAGTTTTCTCTGTGAGCTGCAGGTGAGCCTATGGAGAGCTGGTGAACAGCTTGTTTCCCTGGGTAGTTTCTTAAGGAGTAATCATTTGCTTGCAATGTTGTGTCTGCACCTAATTGGATGAATGACAGCTCTCCAAGAGGAGAAGACCGAATGCCAAGTAGAAAAAGATTAATGTTCTTGTTAAAGTCCTTTTACTGTTTTCACTCAAAGAGATTTTGTTTTGAATGAAGCAGCAGTTTCATAAATATTTGTGTGAACAAAACCAAATACTGATGCGAATATTTGTAACAGTGAATAAAGCAGGATATACCCTACATGAATACAGACCACAGGAATGAAGGATTCTGAATGCCATTTGGCTATAGGTACCTTATGAAGAATAATGTTCCTAGGAGAAGGTGGAAGCACAAATGCCATGCGTTGGAAAGCAGTGTGGACTGCATTTTTAAAAATGCGAGCCATTATAGGAAGCCTGTTGTGTAATTTGTCTTCCTGGCCTATGTGTGTTTTAAATTTTGCCATCCTGAATGATCAACAGGTTCTTGTGCTACCTCTGCACAGAAGCCCTTGCACTTCCAAGGTACTTTAACAGAAATAAAATCTCACCTGGCTTGTTCTGTAGTGATCAAGAAACCTGTGAGCTGTTTCCTGTCATATCTATGTTCTCTTCACAAATCATGACCCCTGTTGCAATGCACTTGTGGGAAGCTTGAATGGTTATCACTTGTAGTACTTTAAGGATATCTTATTGTGAAATACTTCTGAAAGAAGAAAATAATTATTGGCCAATTCATAATGAGCTTTCTAATTTGCTGGTTCCTGTTTATCTCTATGTACAGGTTTTTTGTACCTCCCTTAACATTCTCTCAAATATAGAATCAGAATTGTTTAGGTTGGAAAACATCTTTAAGATCTTCAAGTACAGCCAGTAACCCAACACTGCCAAGTCCACAACTAAACCATGTCCCTAAGTGCCACACCTCCGTATCTTTCAAATACCTCCAGGGATAGTGACTCAACTGCTTCCCTGGGCAGCCTGTCCCGTTGCTCAAAAATAAATCAAATATTGCAAGTCCCCTGTAAATAAGATGTAATTAAATGTAACAATTCTTACTGATGTTTTAAACAATTATGCAAATCCAGAGCTGTGCTGACAGCTAGGTATAATGCCTTGCAAACTTCCAATTACCTGCTGCCCACCAACTGCTGTCTCACTCAAATCAGCATGAATTGCAGATCACTTGGGTTCTTTTTCAGAGGGACCCAGTCAAATGTACTATGATCCCAGAGTCTGACATAACAAAACATGATAGCTAAAACACAAAGGGAAGCAGGCTTATTTTTGTATCTGATATCTGACAACAAGTTGGATATAGTGAGTATTTGATTCAATTTTGTGTGTCAGATGGCAGTGGAGCAGACAATAAGGTGTCCACAGTATTTATGAACAGGCAAACACCACAGTTCACTGACGAGGCAAAATAATTTTAAGTAGCACTGAACCTGTCTGCTTGCATTAGGTCGGGGCAGATTTCTAGGCTGGATAGAAAAGCTGCAATTTATTTTTTCTTTAACAAAAGGCTGATAACCACTTTCAGTGCTAGCACAGAACTTAGGATAACTTGGACCACTAAGTCCTTTTGTCACCCTCTCACTGAACTGTCTTTTAACAGAGACACTTCCATTTGCACTCAGCACAATGCAGGTATCTGCTGGGCTGGATTTCAGTCATATTGATGCCCTGTCCATGTAGCATAGGAAAAAAACATTACCTCTAAGGTCATAAGGAGGACTAACCTACTGGAGTTTCAAATCAAGGTAGCTCTGGATGGTGCTGGGGAGGTATAAGGTGATGCTCCATGGCAAATATGCATAGATACCAGTCTCAAACAAAGCATGTGTCTTTCAGTCATTGTTCCACTGAGCATCAGTTAGGAAGAAAATTCACATGATTTCTATTGCATTTTTAGGAAAAGTCTTTCTACAAGAATTTTCTTTAGTCTGCCAGAAGGAGCTGCCACAGCTCACACTGTAGCAGTCACTCTGTTACAGTACCTGCATTTGTGGACAGACATGGATGCTTCCTTCAGTTGCACAGAGGTAAATATTTCCAGGAGGGCTAAAAGCAGCAGAGCTTTACACATGAAGACCTGTGGTGAGTGTGATACTCTAACCAATTCAGTGCTCTTACATCAATGCAAAGTCCAAATATGAATGAGCAGCTTTCCTTGACTGAGAGCAGTAGGTCTAAAGGTACATTGAAATTACTTATTTAAGGGTTATACATTACTGGTCCTCTGCTGTAAAAACTCTGAATGTTCACATTATTTTGGGGAATGAAGAATTCAGGAAACCAAATGTCACTGTCAACTGTGCCACCACTAACAGGGTGACAAAAGCACGTGCCACCCAAAGCCTTAGGGTTGGAGGCACAGCCTGGATAAGGCTAATAACACCAAGTCAGCCTCAGCCTCCCTGCAGCCCTTGCACGGGAGGAGCTGCATTGCTTGGTGATTTGCAAAGACAAGTAATGAGGCTCTCCTTGCTCACCAAGGAAACTTTGGCCCCAGGTAGTTGAAGGCATCTTGTCCTCCATCATCCCAGGCTGCTCAGGGCGTATGAGGCAGTGGAAAGACCCTGCCCCTCTGTTCTGTTAAAGAGAAGCAGTCATGGGGAGTCTCTGGTGCCATGGGGTGCCATGGGGCCCATCGCTGCCCTGAAACTTGCTCCTGCCATCACACTGCAGCCAGCACCCGCTGCCTTGCTGGTGCCTTTTGCTAAGGAACTCCTTCACAGGTAGCCTGCCTTCTGCTAGAGGGGTGTTTCAATCAGACAGAGTTTTTCTCAGGGTGGATGGGCGGTATAAAGGAAAAAAAAATCAACTATTCCCTCTCAGAAAGTTTCATGGTGATCCTGTGCAGTATTATTTGAATCTGACCATACTCAGAAACATATTTTTCCCCAGAATTGCCAGCAGGAGCCAAATTCTCTGCTTTGACTGCACTCAGAAATCTTCATCCTAATCTCAAATTATTCATCCCAATGCTTCTGCTGCCATCAATAGATTTAAGATGTTTTTAATGCCTTCCTTGAACTTGCCTTGTCTCCTGTCAGCCAGCCAGAAGTGGTTTTTATCAGGAATAAGATTCAAAGAGCCTGCCCTGCAGCAATCCCATCGTGCACTTCTTTGTCAGAATCCTAATGACGATTTATATATACTTAAGAGACTATCTCCAGCTGTAAAACTGAAAAGCTTCTGGGGGTCTGTACAGTTCCCTGACCTCAGACCTATTTTTATATTTTGATCTTGGGGATAGTACCTCCCAACACTCCGAATCCTCCAGTTATCCCTGCAGTAACAAAGCACTAGCTTAACCAGTAGTAGCAAGACTTAAAACAGGGCACTCAGGATCAAAGTGGCTAACAAACTTGAGTATTAGCCACTGTGTCAGCCCTAGAGATACTCATGTTAAACCAAAACATGTATATGGCTAAGTCTCCATGCTAAAACTAAACATTGTGCACCTGAGGACGTGCATCTAAAGAGCCATTTTTGCCGAGGTAAGTATGAAAGCATGCTCAATTTACCATGATAAACAAGCATCCACCACAAATACTCTCCTCCCAAGCAGAGAGGAATTATACTATTATGTTGCTTTTAGGCTTCATGGAGCTATTTTTAGGATTTTTCCAGCGCTATTTTCTTTTACTTTCATCCCAAAGAGTTATAGAAGAGATTTTACATTATTGATTTGAAGAAATGAGAAAATATGGAGAGTGTGAGAGCACTGATGAGCCTGGATTAAAAAAAAACATAGCCAGGGTAAAGTTCTGTCAATAAACTGACACTTCATTTTCCTTCCATTGTCTGATTACCAGAAAAGCAGTACACTAGCAACAAGGATGATCACATGAAGGCGGGAAAACACAACTGTCAGGCTTCAAGGACAAAGCCTATTCTTACATTGCCATTCCTTAAATCCAGACATTAGAGCAAAAGGAATGAGAAAAAAGCAGCTCACTCATGGATAGCTTACTGAGGATACTGCAAAAGATTATGCTAATCTTCACTTCATTGTCCTCTGCAAAATGTTTTCATACCATGCCTTTTATCTGTGGAAGGGATGCACAACCTCTCAACTCTGTGACAGTGAGCACTTTCTGTGTGGTTTCTGCGTAATTAACACCAGCACTAGACCTTTTCATTTTTGCTACTCAAGCTTATGGCCTTTTAAGGGTACCCACAGGGGAGCATCCCTCACCCCTTTGCTTGCGGTCTAAATGATAGTTGCAGCTTATCCTTAGTTACATATACCATCTGTTAATAGCAGAAGGATCAAAAAGTTTTGGCTAGCCTGCATTTTTCAAAGAATGGGGGCAGGCAGCATAAACAACACCTTAGACAAGATTTCTAAGAGTTTTAATTCTGAGTTGAGGCCTAAAGATTTTCAGTTTTATTTAAACTGCCATTGCACTACTGCCTAGTTTACATTCACATGCACAGTCATCTTAAGAGGTGACTGGAATTAGACAGAAGTCAGCATTTAAGATGAAATTAATTCTAAAATAGTCCAGTTTTATCAAGGAAGTGTGACATGTTGGATACCTGTATTTTTTGGCCATCTACACTCAATAAACACTGAAGCTGCAATTTTACCCTTCAGTGATCATCCCACTTCAGACAGTAAAATCAGATTCTTGCGAATGTATTTGATACCAGTGACAGTGGGAATAGCACCCCAATAGTGATACAGGAATTGCCTCTGAGCAACACATACCCAGTCTGATGCTCGCAATCAGACACTTTTCTTAGTTATCTCCAGAAACTGTGAAATACTTAAAAGGTGAAAACAATGAATTATTGTGGTGTTTCAGAATTAATACTTGGTTTCACCAGCTTTCCATGATGCAGATTTTATCTAATGAAGAGTGGGGTTTTCAAGGTTTTTTTTTTTACCCAGGTGCATTTTTTTCCCTGGTCCATTTTCCCACTGGACTTTGTCATGCTGGTGCCCTGGCCTCCAGACACATACACACCTGATTTCATTTGAAGGCAGAAAGAGCAAGAGCAGCGTGTGTTTTCAAGGCTCACCAGCTGCTCTGCCCCTGCCCAGGAGCAGCCTACTTAATGGCGCAGCAGGTACGGCTCCTAGTAGGGCAATGACCCGCAGAGGCTTTGGCCCACCCATGCAATTCCCAGACTCACTGAGGCTCCATTACCTCATCATTGTCTCTTGCCACTTTTTGAGTTTGTGGGAAGGCTACCAGTGACCCAATGAATCAAACAACAGTGATATTTTGGTGGCATGAGATTACAATTGAAGCTGCCTTGAAAGTGGACTAAGCTGTGAAGAGTGACTAGACTTCTGCTTTACCTTTCTGGACATGATATTGGATAGATGGAGCTAAACTCCTCTATATATATGTCCAGAAGCACCAGTTGTGGTTATGTGGTAGGGGTGGGTTAAAAGCACAGCTTTTCTTTCCATTTCCATGTGCATTGACATATTCTCCCCTCTCTGAGAAAGACAAATATGCCTTGAGATAGTTTGGCAACATGACAGATGGTAACTACCACTGTGGCTTATTATAGTGCTGCCAATGTCTCAAATGTGCATTAAACTCATACACTGACAGGAAGACTCAAGGAAATGTTCTACATTTTTCTACACAGGCATAATCCCTTTTCAAACAAACAAAAACAACCCCCAAAGACATGAAGATTTAAAACTCTCTCTCTCAGGATGTCCTGCACTGAAGGGTAAATACTATAGAGAAGCTCATGTTCCTGATCTGAAGTAACACCATGTTCTTAAATCTGAAACCAGCTTGTTCATTACTGCACATAAAGAACTCAAAAGCCTCACAACTGCAGCCAGTTCTCCTCCAAACAATCCAAAGTTTCTATATACCACACAGAAAAACAGGCTGTAAAATAAGTGTTTCAAAGAGGGAGTTTTTTAAAACTTACAGGTGTGCACAAACAGTTACATTCACATGACTTTAGTGTTCTGAACTAACGAATACAGCATATTATTTTTTAAAAAATACCACCTTTTGAACTGTTAAGACCTTATATGTTCATGATCTGGAAAGTAGAATTGGAAGCCGCTTTTGCATTCTCTGTAACACAAATCACTAGAGTTACTATCATTATAAAAATAGTCATAGTGTTCTAAAGAGATTATTTCAGAAAGGATTTTGGCTGGGAAATCCAGGCAAAATTCACATAATTTATGATGGAAATTGAACAACAAACTGTCCATACAGTGTCCAAACTATAAAGCATATAAAACATATAAAATTAAAGGGTGGAAAAGTCACATGATAAGTTTTCACTCTTTCTTCTACAGAAGAAATAGTGTGATATCTCAGTGCACGCAAAAAAATACCACCCATCAGACAGGATCTTTTTTTCTGGTCCTCATTCAGCTCCACTGACTCACATGAAGTTACTCCTATTCTGCACCAGTTTAAGTGAAAAGAACACGTGTTTCTGTCTGAACACTGAAGGCTAGATTTTCAGTTAATGTAAACAGGAACAATTTAAGATAACCCCTATGTCATGTGGATGATTTTAAACAATCTTAATAGGACTATTTTATGTGTGAATATAAAAATACAATATAACATTTTCTTGTTGCCAACGTTCACAGCAGGCTTACAATACCAATTCTTGTAAGCTGTCTGAAACTTTGAAAGAAAGCAATTTCCTTTCCTATCTTCAGTCAGAATCCTGGTACAGTGACATTCCAAGCAAAACTAAATGGGTCTGTGTTTGTAGGAGGAAAACCTCCCTTAGATTCAAACCAATCTGATCAAAATCTTTGTCCTGCTGCCCATAACTCTATTGTCTTTCAGAAGCTTCGAAAATATTTCCATGATTTGGAATAAGTTAAGTAAATTTGCAAGCATCTCTTTAAACAAGCTTTAAAAAAGTTATCCAAAATGCCACTCAGTAGCCAGCCTGTTAAATCTCCTATTAACTAGAGACAAAAAGCCTCACCAGCAACTCAGGTTTCCTGTAATAAATACAGCAATAATCTAGATCAAGTTTCATAAAATTGGCACTCTACCTTATAGTCACAGTTCCTACAAGAGCTAAGAGTCACTAGTTTCTGTCTGCAGCGATGCAATTTTGTGGAATTATATTGCACTAGATCTCATACACCTCTGCAAAACAGCATTGCTGTGAAAACACCACTTACTGGCTACCTAGAGTTTTACTTGCTATAAGCTGTTTAGACCACATGAAACCTGCAGTACACTGTTAGATCTTTACAAATTTCATGAAATCTTTTTCGGATATCCAAAAAATCCTGAACTACTTGAATCTTTTGTCTCCCAGCACTGGGGACTGACCCATAATCTCTTTCCCAGCCAGTATACCAAATCTGCAGCCAACCTTGTCACTGACTCCAACAGCTGCTTAAATTCACCAGAGGGGATAGCAGCAATCCTACTTCTAAAAGAACACCACAAGGCTTACGTTCATGATGCCTTGAGGAGACACTGAAAGGAAGGTCAAAGGTGAAGAAAAGATAAAGTGCAGTACAAGAAGATCAGTAAAGTTGAATCTTCTTGATGGAAAACTCATGTCTGTTTCTTCATGATGCAAACAACATAACTTCATTTCAAAAAGCCTCTGTTTTTTGTTGATTTTTTTCCCTTCTCTTTTGGTTTGGAGTATTTTGAAGTTTATTGAAGTTTTTTTTCTTTTTTTTTAGGTCAGAGCTCTGTGCATCTAAAAGCCTTATTCAGTTGTTCTTGTCACGAGTACTTTGTCTTACACAGGCTGCATTACTCTTGTAAACAGAGGCAGCATCAAAGTGAAAGCAGATAGAGTCACATCAGTGGATTAAGGCCTTCTGCATGATAAAGTAGCTACCTAGGGTGGGATAAACTTAATATGTGAAAGAATGTTATTGAGGAGGAATAAAGTGCCAAAACTCTGTCATTCTCTCAGTAATGTCCTAATCTAATGCCTGACACCAAGGCCTTAGGCCAGTGTTAGTGTTAATCAATGAAATACCCATCTGTGTTCCCTGTCCTTATCGCTATTTAGAACTAGCCTAAACTCAATTATTTTCCCTTAGAGACCAAGATGGGATATTAAGTTGAGTGAAAGGGATTGTGTCTCACAAAGAAGTCCCAGTGTTAAAATGCAGAGGTGTCAACATTGCTAACTAAATTTCAGTTAAACAGAGATTAAATGCTAGTTCTTTGGACATGAAACACTGCATAGATTAAATCTGGTTAAAAATCCTTATTTAGAAAGCGGCTAAAAACTGTTAAGCAGTTTAATCAACTTATAATGTAAATTTTGTTCCCTCATATGCATTATTTATCCCCTGCAATAACTATTGTACAATAAATGTTTGAAGAGCACACTCACTAAAGCAACAGGAAAGCACAGCCTCTTGCTGTTACCCTAAGCTGTGAATGATACAGACATTGCCAGATACATAATGGTTATCCGAGGAGTATGTAATTTATCCCACGAGTGAACTGCAAATCTCATAATTCAAAACTGCCTTAGTCACAAATGAGTTATGGAGGTGTTTTTCACAAGTGGGAATAATCTCACATCCCATTGATACTGACTATTGTATTTTTGTTTCATATCACCAAGATAGAAATTATTATCTTTCTTATTTTATTAAATTTTGAAACTTGTATGGCTTGTCTTGTTGTGTCTTTTTTTTTTTTTTAATTAGAACACTGTGAACACAGGAAGACTGCAGAAGTACATAGCCATTAAGGGCACTTCCAAGTGGATATATGGAAAAGAGATTAATAAACCTCCAAATTAACAAGGAATAAATACTTCCAGCTACCTTGTAATGAGCATTATTTTGGGTTAATTTCTGAATAATCTCTGGGCTGAACTCACTATATGCATTTCTTAAGAATTTTCTTTTCTGATTCCTTTTTTAATTGTAAAATAATTGAGAGTGCTTTATTACCACAAGCACATTTTTCCAAAACTTTTGACAGTCAAAAATGCTACATAAATAAGCAGCAAAAACATTTTATTCTAAATGAAGAGACATGCATTCTCTTAGGTGTATATGAATGAAAAAAGATACTGAAATGACTAAAATCAAGTGAGCATGTCTGTGACCATCGTGGAAGTACCAGAGGAAAAAACAGAAGGAACATCTCTTTGGCTCACTTTCTTTGCTAGTAATTCACCAGCTGCAACTGTCCTCATGGTACTGGTCTTACCCTCAGTATTACTTTTTGTTTCTCTTTGAACTACCACTCTAAGTTTCTTGATTGCCACTGTGCATCTTTGTTTAGCATCTCAAGCAAATTAACTGAAGACGAGGCAATAACATTTTCTTAACACTAGTAAGCACAGCATGCCGAAATGGGCTTTGGTGCTGTGAATGTGGTTTTTTCTTCTTAGGCAGAAGTATGGGCATAAATGCAGTGAAGCTGTCTGACTGTGTGGATCCATCCCTCTCTCCTCTCCTGCAGAAGTTACATTGAGTATGTACTTTCTTGTTGGTATGCAAGATACACATTTTCTCATCTGCAGAGTAACCTCTACTTTTTTAAACTTCAAGTCTTTTTCATTTAAAAAGTAACTAATTTCTCTTTTGGTTACTTGGGACCCCAGACATGGGAACTGGTTTTATATAATATATAGTCAAGAGGAAACAGCAAACATGATTGTGTGAGGGTTTGGGGTCATGGGTTGTTTAATTATGTTATAAGACAGAGGGATACAATATTTCAAATGATAGGCAGTTGTGAAATTTTGGTTTACACAGTGCAAAAAATGTAAGTAGTTCTTGGGTCATTTAGCTGTTTCTCAAGGTGACAGTTGGAAAAGTTCATAAAAAAACATTGTTTGAAGCCTGAAAAAGTAATTTGTCAAGATTTACAGGCAGTATTAAAGACTTGGGGAACTAAGGGATTCAAAAATCTGTTTCTAACACAGCTGAGCGAGCTTTGGCTTGTACTTCAGAAAGCACTGTATCTTCCTGGGTTAGCAGAAATTGTTAATGATAATATAGAATAGAAGGTTGGTGCGAGGGCTTCTCTTAAAAAAAATTATGCTTTTTAGATCAATTCTCCTCTCCAAGGTCTCAGTATTACTTTGACTGAATAAAATTGTTCCTAGAGGGTTGCATTACAAAGGCTGACTCTACCCTATTTTGATGATTCCCAAACTTAAAGAGAGGCACACACCACAATAAATAAAAAGACGCTGCTAGTAGCAGGCATTAAGAAGTCCCATACTGGTGAAAATTTGAAGCTAGCTGTATATTGGTCTCATCACAAATCAACCTTTCATGTTCACAGCAACAAACACAAAAAGAATGTGCTGGTTTAAAATTCTTAGTACTTCTTTACTTTTTTTTTCCTTTCAAATTTAGGGACACTTGAGTGGCTTTAGATGGATTTAGGGTTACATTGGTGGCTAGGGAAGGGTGTCTGAAGAGGTCATTGAAAACCTGGCACTTATGAACTAGGGCAAAGTTTTGCTACTTAGTTCACTCTCCAGTCTGGCATTAGAAGGCAGTGTTGTTATGGCTCCCATCTCACGAGACACAAAACCATAGATTCATCCACATGTATATAAATAAAAGTCCAGACTCTCTGCCATGAGTTGCATCGGTTTTATTAATACTGCAGTTCTAATTTATTCTTCCTGCTCTAATCCCCCTCCAGTTATTACAAGCAGTTTACTTTCTGTCTGCAATTGCTGGATACTATCTCTGTGCATGATAAATACACGCTACGCTGCACAAATGGCTGCATTTCAGGGACAGTTAATACTTCCCTGCTTAAGCAGTTTGCAAGAAGTATGGCTGATGACTTGAAGTCCTTTTAGGAAACATTGTGATCTTTGAGATTCTGGTGGTGAGGGGGGCTAAGGCTAAGATCTGGTTGCTCACAAAAAACACTTGATACAGCACAGTGCTTACTTTGTTTTAAAATTCTAGTGGTAAGGTGTCTCAGAAAAAATGAGAAAGTGTCACAGATTGCCTTGGAGTGCATCACACACAATCTGAATCCAAATCAGTAATACATTTGTAGGAAATTATCTTCTCTTTTACTGGTG
This sequence comes from Manacus candei, assembly GCF_025592945.1. Taxonomy (NCBI): domain Eukaryota; kingdom Metazoa; phylum Chordata; class Aves; order Passeriformes; family Pipridae; genus Manacus; species Manacus candei. The sequence continues at coordinate 13,270,309 of NW_026138053.1, forward strand.
GAGGACTGCTTTTACTGACAGAGAACTGAGACAGGGAACATACCTCAGACACACAGGCAGAGCCAAGGAAAGGCTCCTCAGTCTCCTATGAGCCCCCATTCTGTTTCAGCCATGGGCCACTCACAAAGCCATGCTGGTGCAGAATGGCTCTGCCACACCTCCATCACAGGGCTGGTGCTATAAGCTACAAGAAAGCCAATCGCATGCAAAGGACACAGCCTAATGCAATTCCAACATAAATTATGTATGAACATTGTAGCACAAGACAGTCAGAAAGCACACTGTGTAATTCAGCAATTCAATCACGTTTGTTGTTACTGTACAGTACTGTATACTATAGTTGGAGAAGGGAACTGTCTCAGAGTCAAGTGGATCAAAAACAGTCTACGAGAGCCAACTAAAAAAGGCTATTGTGCTTAGCTGACTGAAGTGGAGAATGAAGTACTCTCCCTCAATTAAGGAAAGTGTGGTGGAGCTGATTAACCTGCTTGTTACCTTGGTAACCTGAGATTTAGATTGTGAATGAATACATAAGGCTGTGGATACCTTTTATCAGACAAGAGTCTGATGAACAGTTTGAGTGAGAACTACAGGGCTGAGAGGTACTGGCACTTAATCTGTTTTTGAGACAACACTATTAATTTATGAGAGGTAGTCAGTGCTACCGTATTTGTAAGTTACCGATAAATAGCATGACAGCCATATGCTATGCTCCAATCTGCCTTGCAGGTTGTGCACACAGACCTAAACACTCGAAATCTTTCATCAGTGCAACTCCCCTGAGCCACCACAAAAGCTACCTGGCTTTGGGTTGGGCTGAGATCTCACAGCATCCCCTGAAACCATCTGAGCTCCTGTATGCAAACTACCCACACTTTGGGCACTTGTGCACCTCATCTCTCTGCTCACTTCATTCTTTGTCTTTTTTGCGTCTCAGACTAATGGATAAGACTTCATATTTATTAACATTAAACATCTTTCACCAGCTCTCCACCCCTTTGTAGAAAGGGCCTGAGGCTACATTCTCTCCTCAGTTACACCTGTCCAATCCCATTGACTTCAGTAAGATTGAACAGGTGTAAGCAAGGAGAAAATTTGGCCCCCTGTTGTCTATGAGTTGCATTATCTGTGTTCACCACTTCCTTGACTTTATGTCGCTGGCAACTATAATTAATTTATAGTTTGTCTTATTCTCTTAGTTGTTTAATAAATAGATGAAAACAGAAGACTCCTGAGGGACTTACTCCAGTTACCTGTAATAGAAACTCTCCTACAGAAACAGCTTCTTCAGGAATATCCTTCCTCTTCTTTTTGTCAATTCTTTACAAATTTTCATTATCTTCTTTGATATGAAGTTCTGCAGAATCAGATTTCTTGTGTACCATGATATGATCTGTTAAGAAAAAAATGGTGACGTCACTAGCTTCCGAAAATGGAGCTGATCTTAATCTGAAAATATCTCATATTTGACTTTTGCAAAGACTAACATCTGCACTTAGCATGAGGAACATCATCAACTAGCAATTAATTACAATAAATCACACTGCCATAAGGACTGTTGCTTCAATTAAATAAAAGGTAAAATCAAGGAGTAGTCAGGAAAGACAATTGACTTTTTAGGAGATTTAACTAGTTTTGTGAGCCTTAATTAAATCTTACTGAATAGCAGTTACTGTTAGAAAGCTCAGGCTGTCTGACCACCTTCCAAATGTTCCAACACTAAATCTATTCTTTATTAAACTAGGAATGTATAAAACTCTTTCTTGGTACCAGGATAATCAGTCAAATGTAGACAAAGAATCATCTAAAGCATAACAGAAAAAAACTTCAGCTCAACGAGAAGAAACACCCCCAGTGAGGTCACCATGGCTAATTCCGCTAAAATTAGTAAATTCAAGATTAATGTACTTTAAGTCCAAAGACAGAAATTAGCCACCCTTACATGCCTTCCATATGAGACTTTTTAGCTTTCTTAGTGCTTTATAATAGGCACTATTATCATCCCTATCTCTTAGAAAGAGGTTCATTTTAGTTCAAGGTCATCCAGCACGTCAAACAGAGAGCAGGGTTCCCAAGGTCCAATTTAGCATGCTGTTCTCTAGGCCAAACCTATTGTACACCACAAGTCAGTTGAGTTGAATCCCATCCCAACATACTCACTTCACAGACACTGAAAGCTCTGCACATTTCTGTGCCAAAAAAAAAAAAATTAACTTACACAGTACAGTATTTTTACTTTTTGAATTTTTAAATACTATCCCCAGTTTCCTCTAAACTTCTAATCAAACCTAAGCAGCATTAAGAAGTTTGCAGAAGTGGGGTGTTGAATGATTGACAATGCTTTTTGCTGCATTAGTGATGCATTTAGAGTAATTATTGAATGGTCATTAAGTCAAGAGCAGGCCACCCGCTCCACATGTGGCACTCTTCTCACCTTCTACTAAATTAATGTCTCTCCTCCTAGACATATGGATTTCCTGTCATGGAAACAATCTTCTTCTAGTAAAGATACAACATACTATTTTGTCAGTATTGTGCAACTTTCAGCTGATAACTAGAGCTCAATGTATTATGTATGTTCTACTGCTCTAATAGATACAGGATTGACTTGTTTACTACCACCAGTGTTGCCTCGATTAGCACTGTGTTTCTCTAGGCCATTATTCATTGGTGAGAGGAAGTTAAGACCTGCTTGGTTCTCCATTAATCCAACTGTGTGAAACAAAGTGGTTAATTTTTCAGCTTGTGTTGTTTGTTACTTAATGAGGAGAAATCGATTATTTCATTGCTATCATTAACACCCTATTTATGAAGTGCAACATCGTTTATTTTTCAACTTGGAGCAACAAATTAGAACCTCTAGTTTCTCCATGGAGATTCTGTCTCAAAAGTTACCTCACTGGGGCAATAGTCCATAGCACAGTGACCTGGAATAGTCTTCAAGACAAGCCCTTTGGCTGTGAGTTAGGAATGATTTTCCCTTCTCATTGCTGGAGTTGATTCAAGCATGGCATCTAGGATTCAGAGCTCATTCACTCTGGTTTCTCATATATCTCCAAAGACTGTAAACACGTAAATAACCCTGAATCTACCGAACTTTCAAATTCCACCCATATTTCTACATCTTATACATCTAGCAAGAAATTCCATACTGGAACAAAACTGGACAAAAAAATCTACAACTACCATTCCTGTAGAGGAAAAGAATTTTAACCCTGCACTTCTCAGTAGTCAAAAAATAAACATCTCGCTTTAATTTTGTGTGTGTCAGCTGGAAGTACAATACCTATAAAACTAGTCACACTTCAAAAGAAGGATGGGAACTAAAAGAAAAAAAGTCAAACAAAAAATCTACTTTTTCTTCAGATCTGAGAGTCCACTGAGTTCACCCTTTTACATTGCTCTAAAACACAGCAAGAAAGAATATTCTTGTAGCATTTCAAAGAGAAGCCAAATATGGAGAGATCACTGTTTCTCATGTTATTTTGGAGAGAAAAAGGACTGTGGTAACTGGGAGACTCCCAGACAGCAACGGAAATATTTTTAAAAGGATTGACATATAGTAGTGTCCACAGGATATTACTGGCTCCCCAGAAACCTAAACCTGTCCTTGGTGGTATTATGTGAGGTGACTGCTATTGAACAGGATGATTTTGCTCTAAGAGTTCTTTCTTGTCGTCCTCAAAAGCACTTGTAAAGAGAATCATGGTAAACACAGAAGTCAGAAAGTTACTATGTGGAGATAGCTCTCTTTTGCAGAACATAGTGTATCAAGGAATTTCTGATGTAAAGCCATTTTTGCCTCTCTTCAGCTTGTCCTATAGGTTGTCACTTAAATAAAAGCATGATTTTGTTAGGACATGCTTCCCATCTTGTTCAGTTTGTACAGGCCAGTATTAAACTACATCTCCCATATGGTGTCATCAAATCATAAAGACAAGAAACTAGCCTACCAACAACGAATTGGTAGATACAGGAGAAAAAAAACCTACAAGGATTCAATGTTAAAGGTCAGGAGAAAAGAGGTGAGGGAAGAGATTGGACAATTTTACTCCCAATTTAACTAAAACTTGCTGTAACTTTCTGGATAAACCAATTAATCTCTGTGCCTCCTATATGTTCTCTCCTCTTCAGCAATAGAGCTGAAACTAATCCACCTGGGGAACTGAGGAAGCATCACGGCTCTGACCTGGCAAGAATATGCTTAATTTCTTACTTGTCAATCAAGTCCAAAGGACTTAGATCCCAGTCATGGCTGTTATGCAGAACATTGCTGCACTCTCTGTCTCCGTACAATCCTAAACATCCACTGGTCAGATTATGTGACCAATACATCTGTTCTAGAACAAGCAGCAGTCACAAGTATTGAGGCCATGTTGCTGAGAACACAGCTGCGATGGGCAGGGCACGTCTCCAGGATGGAGGACTACTGCCTCCCTAGGATTGTGCTTTATGGTGAACTTGCCACTGGCTGCCTCAGGAGAGGAGCCTCAAAGAGGAGATACAAGGACTCCCTGAAACAACATCTCAGCCTTGGCCATATTGATCTTCATCACTGGCCTACTCTGGCCTCCAATCGGGAGCTCTGGAGACACACAATCCATAACGCTGCTGATGCCTTTGAGAACGCCCGCAGGATCACTCTCGAGGAGAAAAGACAATGCAGAAAGCATCACGTCTTCCTGATACCATCCAAGGAGTCTTTCTGCTGTGCCTTTTGTAACTGGACTTGTCTATCTCGCATTGGCCTCTTTAGCCACCAGCGTGCTTGTAGCAAACGTGGGTAGAGCCCTTCCCAAATCTTCATTTGTGAAACCCAGCAATGATGATGATGATGGCTGCGCTCTGTAGATGCAATTTAAGAGCCAGCCTGACCTTTGCACTGTAATGGGGTCCTTCTTCCTCCCACCACCAAGCAGGCAGCCAGGGTTGTGAACCAGGGAGCCTGAACACACACTATGGATCAAAATTAGAAAGCAGGGTGCATCTTTGGATCATTGCAGAGACAGATACTACCTAGGTAGTGCCAGAGAAGATCCTACTTATTTTAGGAAAAACAGATATTTTCTTGCCTTCTAGTGGTGTTCATGGTCAAATAGATGTTCTTCAGCCCTATAAAGGCTGCACTCATCCAGGACACTCTTTATTATTCTCTATTATTATTTTCTCTTCATCTCTAGATCTTGAGCACCTATCTCACCACTATGCCTTCCTAAAGGAGTAATTTGTTACAGTTTTTTGCAGTATCTTCTTCCGAAATAACATTTACTGTGTAGTGCTATTCTTAGAAGTGACATTATGAAAGCAGCAACAAAGGGCTCCATGTTCAGAGAGGCTTAATACATTCCAAATTAAATGTGGTTGAAAAACACCTCAAAGGGTGCTAGATATCTAACTTTCATGCTGAAGACTCAAGGTGAGATCTGACCATCAGCCAGGCTCTCCTTCACTTCACAGCATTGCAAACAGTGATGCATCTGCAGCACAATGTACTGATTGACAGCTTCACTGGGGCTCAGATGCTTTACAACAGTGAGAGATCTCTCCCTAGGGATCTCCTCAGCAACGCTCCCCTAAGCAAAAGCCTCATTGGGAACTGCAGCATCCTCTGAAATGCCAGAGCTCAGCCACAGTAGCAAGCAGGAGCTGAACATTTTGGGGAACTACAGTCTGGCAAAAGATAGAGCAAGAACCAATAAAGGGTGCATCCAAGACCTCCTCTAATGACCTCGGTGAAATGGTTTAAAAATTACCAAGCCAGCAGTTTGCTTCAGCTTCAGTTACTGCCACCATGTTGCAAGTACCCCTATGTGAACTAAACCATTTTAGTGTAATTAAAATTTACCTGGCTGGTGTTGCCCTGAAACAGTCCAGGAGCTCACAGAGGATTTATCTGACATCTGATCTGCAGGCTATACTAATGTCCAGCTGTGGGGCAGCAGTGAACCAGGAGTAGGTTCTTATGCTACTCAGTCATATCTGCACCTGTAAGTACCCTACTCTGTCCCCTTCATAGGAGTTAAATGGATTTTTTCTAGATAGCTGAAAGGCAAAGGTCCTGCTTGAAATATTATTTGAATACTTTAGGTTTTTACTGTACGTCATATACGTGATAGAATAGCCCTAGTTTCACATAGGCAGCTAATTTTATTACTTAAAATAAATTATATATAGCAAACACCTGCTTTATATATCAAGGTGATGATACTGAACTGATGTGCTATTTTTCAGAGCAGAATCACATCTTGGACAAATAAAAATATTTTCTAAAAATTATAAGCAATTAATTTTTCCTTGTTACTGCATATTTGTGCTGTGTCTTAAACTATTCTATTTTCTCCATTCCTGTTTCTCTTCTAATTGAATCAACGATGGAAATTGCAACCAAGGTTGCAAACAGGTTCCCAGAAATGTGTTACTGTTTTTCATGTGGACCTGCAGCAACTGGTTGGACAGTTGGCCAGGAATGGCCCTTCTCCCATTAGATATTATGTTCTTCCTGCCCATAATGTACTAGAAGTCAGAGTCTCATCTAACCTAAGGGAACTGTTTCCTTTATTCATTTCCCCACCAAACTGCAAGTGCCACAATAATACATTCTGACTAAGAGAAATAAAAAGGTTTCTGTAGCTGTAGGTTGAGTTTGTGTATGCTGCTGAAAGAGGTCAGCTCTGTTAATGGCATGTGAGAAGTATGTAGACAAACGTGCTCACTGCTGGGCAATCACTAGCTTTAATGTGTAGAGAAATCAGCAGAGACTCATATGTATGTTTTATTAATTCTTTCTCTATCTTGGTCTGTGCAGGCCTGGTGCATGCAGTTATTTAGGAATTTACATACCATTGGTTCTAAAGTTTGAGAACAGATAAGAAAATTGATTGCTACTACGCAGATAAATTCAGTGATGTCTTTGAAGAGTCAAGGCCTACATATAGTCATGCTGCTGTTCTGAAAAGCTGTGAAGCAGGATGCTAGCACCTATCAAAGCAGGAAGGTATGCTACAGCTCACAGTCACCTTATTCTGACACTGAACAGAAGAATCACACCCAGTTCCTCATCTAGTCCAATGTTTTGTTTGCCCTGTGAATTTTAAAGACAAAGAGGAACAAAAGGTCCAACAATTTCAGGGACACAGTCTAAAGACATATTTTACTTCCCTTACAAATAGAGTTCCTCTATAGTTGCCTTCGAAAAAAATAAAACCAAACAAACAAATCACAAACAAACAAAAAAAAGCCCAATCAACAAGAAAACTAAAACTTTGCAGCTTTTCCTATTCTGTTGACAAAAGTAGAACATATTGTTCTACATGTGGCTTTTTTCCTGGCTCGCTTTCCAGCTCAAAAGCCTAAGCTGGGAACAAGAATAAGTTCCAGTTTTCTAAGGGAAGCTTGGAAGAGCAGGTTTATTGCAACAGATGTATGAAAGTAGTTCTCAGATTGTAAGGCAGGTGACCAAAACATGGACTACAATAACAAGCAGTGCAGAAACAGCCAGAAGACATGGCAATTGCTTCTGAAAAAATAACTGCAGTGTGTATAGGGCAATACTCATATTTCAGCTCTTAAAGTCACTCAAAGCAGTAAGCATGATCACCAGCTGCTCTGTAAGTTTTGTATAATTGAGATTTGAATCAGGTATATGGGGCTGACCTTCATAAACCAAGTTACATTGTATTCAGGTTAGTTTCCCCACTTCCATACAGAACATTATAGGCACAGTGCTAGATGTGTTTTTACCCTTTACATATTAAATAGACCCAATGTACAGGCAAAAACAGCTGCTCATGAGCCTTTCTATAGAGCGTGGAAGAGCTCAAGTGTTTGCTCCCTTATTCACAAAGACAGTAAGTGTATCAGCATCTGTGAACAGCCTCTACCATCAGCAGAGTCGTCGTCAAGGATAAACTAAGTAAAACCTCCATTAAGTGTGAAAGATCAGTCTGATTTCTTATTCTGACAGAATCACTGATAGTCACTTAAATTTTGAATCCCAGCTGTAATCCTCCTCCAAAAAACCTTTCTAAAGCCAAGACAGCTTCTTGATGAAGCAGACAATGGCTGCATAGAAGGAAAAAAGAATCTTTGCAATACGTAGTCTTACAAAAATGTAAAGGACTATGGTTGCATAGATACATCCTTGGTACAGACATGTGAAGGTAAGACTTACATATAAGAGAGTTGTTTCACATACCTCTGGTTCTGAAATGCATCAAGAGCAGATCTACCTCCAATGGCCGGGACCAAGGGCACAAAATGAAAGCTTCACTGCCTTCTGGTTATTCCGCATTTGTGGCAGCAGGAACCAACATGTGATAAGGCCATACCATGGTCAAAGGAGTATCATGGCACAGTAGGATATATGTCTCACGTGAGTCAAATTCTACTGGCAGGTGGAAGGAAATAAACTCAGAGTGATTACATATGGACTCATCTCAACACCAGCTCCTGAAAGCAGAATTTGATGGAGTGAATCTGCCCTAGTTCTTTTTACTAATGACTGATTTTATTAGCATGTGCCACATTTAAACCTCCCATCAGTACAGAAAGGACTATGCATAAGTTGGCACGAAATAGGATCTTTCCTGCTCAGGTTATCAGAGCTCCTGCTGGACAGGGCTGAGCTGAAGTTCACTGGAATCCTAGGCAAAGGCAAGCATTGCTATGAACTCTAGGACCCAAGCAATTCAACGCTGATTAAACCACTTACCTTTGAGAAGGTAGGGCCCATGGTGCTTAAAGTGGAGTGAGGTTCAATGTTTTGCTGACTGCTGTTGAAATTGGTAACAGACTTTGCATATTATATCACCAGGTTTTTTTGGTTGTATTTCACATGCAGTGTTTTTCTGCTTTTGACTTTGAGGTGTGAGGGGGAAGGCTCTAATCATATGGCCTTGTGCAGATGCTCCATTTGCATTTCTATTAATCCAGGCCCTCCTGGAGACGTTTGAGCATAGGCACAGCATGCTCTGCGTTTGAACTTGTGAGAACCCACACCACTGCTTAATAACTTAATACATATGTATAGCCTCCTTCAGCAGCCCACTAGGAGGCAGAAGCAGGGGGAGGCGCTATTAGTGCATAGGCTGCAGGGCTCTATGTAAATGCATTTTGACAAGGAGGATATCTTGCCGAATAAAGAATCCAGCTTCTTAGTGCTGGGCTGGTGCTGATTTAGGTCAGAAAACTTGTTTTACCAGAATTTTTACAAATGAGAGCTCACATGGATCTGCTGGAGAATATTTAAGGTGTCTGGCAATTTTGCTTACAGCACTTGAATGTAATAATGATACTTTCCACACAAACTATCTTACAGGAACAAAAAACTAGTCTGAGTCTTTGTTCCTCTCTGCTTCTCCCTTCCCTGAACACCTCCTCAGAAGGACACCCAACCGTGTCTCAGCAAAGTGCCACAATAACCGTAAGAAGCAGCAGTTTCACCATGTTTGAAGTGAGTAGTTAATGGTTTAGAGCAGCGACCTCTGGACATAACTGGGCTGAGATCTCTTACTAAAAACCAGTTTTCATTGGAAAACATAGTCAAAAGGGGAAGTTGTTTATAGAAAATATGCTCTGGAGCCCATTTCTGCAGAACACTTGCAGGAGAGATAAAATTCCCATAGATGTTAGCAGAGATGGGTGCAGACAGGGCACCAGGGACACCACATTCACATGGCTGCACAGTCTGTGGCTGGCCTGAGTCCCAACAGTGGGGATAGGGGCAAAACCCCTCTGACCCCAACACATCCTTGTCCATGCAGAGCCACCCAAAAACACTGCCAGCCACCTTGTTGCTACTCCTCCCTGAGACATCCTGGTCCTCGACTTGATCTGAAAGAAGATAGACAGGGATTTGAACAGGGTTTGACCACATACTAGCAACAAGTGGGAGAGAAAAGGGAGGAAGGAAGGAAGGACTGGTTCTGAATGTCTCCTTTTTTCTCCTCAAAAAGTTGTACTGTTTATTTTGATGTAAAATAAAAACTAAACTATGTCTCGAATTTCCTCTTTCCCACCACTCCTCCTGCCATAATTCCTGCTTTCCAGCCAGCTCCAGCAGATGTAAACAGTTAATATGAAACACTCTGGAAGGACACCATCATAATTTTCCTACACTTAAAAAAGAAAGTGTCCATTACCCTCTCCATCCCCAACTCACCTCAAGTCCCCATTAAAGTCTTTATTCTATACAGGCCTAGCTCACACTGAAATTGCTTTACATCAAATTCCAGAAAGAGGTTCTTAGCTGTCCCAGAATAAACAAATTGGGTGGTGGGGAGGGGGAGAGACTGACACCAGCTGCAGACAAACAGCCACACAGGCAGGAACTGATCAGGCCATAGCCTTTAAAGTGGCAGCTGTGACAAATGGAAAAATGACATGCTGAAAGCAACACTAGGAGAGGAGGAAGAGCCCAGGTCTGAGAGTCAATCTTAGTCCATCGGGTAAAAAGAACAAGAAACGCATGGGGATAATTGGTGATGAGACACTTGAAATTAGGTGCATGATAGGTCCCCCACTGCCCAGCCACATTCATTTTTCTTACACTCAATGAGCACTGATGGGCAGGGGCAAGCTGAGAATATTTCTTAAACCTTTGCATTCTCCTGTCACATTTCCATGACTCTGTGTCTTCCTCACAGAACACAGACAATTGCCTTATGCAGGCTGTCACCCACACAGTTCTGCTGTGGACGTGTGGCTGCAGGCACAGCTCACGGCATGGGCCCTGTTCATGTTCCCACAAATCTCGGCAAAATACAACAAAGCTCAGCCTGTCCATGGCCATGTCCTCACCCCAACACCATGTGCTGCTTGCAGCAGCCCACCACAGCAAATGAGATGAGGGCCCAAGACAGGGCAGGGTGACATCCCCAGTGTCCAGTTGGTGGGGAGCTCTAGGGGCAGGGGCAAAGGGCAAGGGCAGCCCCAGCCTGCCCTCACCTACACCTGTGAGAGGATGTGGCAGATTAAATCCCAGGCTGGTGAGCAAAGGGAGAGGGCTGCTCCTCTGCATTGTCATCCATGTCAAAATTACACTTTCTGATTTCTCTCATCTCAAAGTCCACAGACACAGCAGGAGGGGGTGGGGAGGAAGGCTAGCAGCCCACAGGCCAGGCAAGGTATGCCATTTTGAGTGGAGCATCCCCACGTGCTCGGGAGCCACAGAGGCAACCTGGCTGCTGCAGCGCACCAGCACACAGGCTGCTCCCTGGGAGACAAGCCCTGGCCTCTGCTCAGCTTACACAAGCCAGGAGGCACAAGCAATGCTCTGCACCACTCCCAGAGCTGGTGCCAGGGTCCCACAGGTGCAGAAAGCAGCCAGCCAGCATTAGGCCTCTTTTACCCCTCCCAATTAGCAGTCGATGGAATGAAGTCATCCCTCGAACCACGAGTGCTGTAGCTGGAAAACTCAATGCCCAGCCTTGCAGGGACGGTAGGAGCCGTAGCCCAGAGGAGCAGCCATTCCCTCTGACAGCTGCAGGCAGCGGCACGCCTCACCAAGGCCAGCAACGCCCGCTGTTTCCTTTTCTTCACGAGCTTCTTGTAAATGACATGAACCCATACTTATTAATTTACATTAAGTTCATTTAACACCAATGAAAGAGACCAGAAGTGTCTAATGAGCAAACTGTAATGAGCTACCAGCGACTGCTAATCGTGTTCAGTTTATGCATTCTTGCTTCATTCTTATAGAGTATTATTGTAGAATAAATGCTTTGCTCTTATCTTACAAGAGGAAAAAAATCTCTAGGTATTGTACCAGTGAATAACAAAGGAATGAACAAGCTTCTGGTTTTCCACCACATATAATGATAGAGATGCTGTGAATTCTGCGGACAAAGTACATGAAGAAGTACCCACAAGTACTGAAAATTTAATTAAAAGTCAGAAAGCCATTGCAATGAAGACTCAGCAGAAAGCCATTTATTTTTAAAATCTAATATATTCTTCATGACTAAAGGCTAAAGCACATGCTGACTTACACATTTAGCTGTAACTGATTTAAGCTACTTGATGATTTTTTTGCGCACAGGGTGGCGCTCAATTTGCAATGGAGTAAATTGGCAGAATTTAATTTGGTGGATTTTTTTAACTCTGCAAAAAGAATCCTCATTAAAACCACACGATCGGCTGTATACTTTTTTCATCATTAACCGGCCTAACTGCAGGTAAAAGAGATACAATTATGGATTTATATAAATCCTATTGTCAATTTACAGCTCACAGACTGGTGAGTTACCTCATCTTATATAGGTTATTTTTTCCCCTTAACCTTTCTTTGTTTTAATGAGGATTTGGTTAGTAATTGTCAGGATGCTTGTTTGCAGGAAAGTTTCTCACCATGTGAAGGAGGTGTAAGGCATAAGGATAGAAGACTTTCTACTGAATTTGAAACCCCATCACAGACTGTGGCCTTGACGTTCAGTCTTTAAATATTCACTTTTCCAATGAAGACAGACTGACCTCACCCTCTCAGCCCCACAACTACTTATGTCTTATACTTTAGAGCTTTCCACCTCACTCAAATCCAGTTTTCCCTTCCTTGCTGTACCTTATTTTAATCCCACATCCCACCAAAGCACCATAAAATTCTCTGTTCTGCATCGTTCAGCACCACAAGCAACTCCAGGTTCAGCCCACATGAGCCGTGTAGAAAATTGATTGGAAAATGCAATTAAAACCCAGGAACTCTCAAATGAAGAGGACAGCCAGTGCTGTCACTGAGATCCTTCTGCTCAACGAGAGTCCAAAGTCAGAAACAAGGTCCCATGTACTCAATGAGGCAGATTCTCAGGTGACAAATTGCACAAGTTATAGCAGCTGAGCAGCTGTCCCACTAAATGCTTTTTTCCATTAACAGAATCACAGAATCATTTAAGTAGGAAAAGACCTCTTGAGATCATTGAGTCCAGCCTTTGACTGATCACCACCTTGTCAACTAGACCATAGCTCAAAGTGCCATGTCCAGTCATTTCTTGAATATCCCCAGTAATGGTGACTCCACCACTGCCTTGGGCAGTCCATTCCAATGTTTAACAACTCTCTCCATGAATAAATTCCTCCTGATGTCCAGCACTTCAAAGGTTGATTAAATTTCTAGATTCAATTCTCAGTCTCCAAGTAGGTTGACAATGTTAAGCAAGAGGGAGACTGTCACACAACATATTACTTCATAACAGCACCCAGGAATGCAACTACTTTCCTGTACAAAGTTCCTCCAGCAGCTACTGGAGGATAAGGTTGAGGACTGAAGGGATGACAGGAAGAGAGCTAGTGCCTAGTGTCATCCTCTACCAGGGTGTTACCCACACCCCCTTCATTTGAATGCTTTCAGAAAATTGCTTGCAATTGCATCACTCATCTGCATTTTAAATACTACCCTGCAACATATGAGAACGGGTACAGCAAGTCGAGAATGAAGGAATTGTTCCCATATGCAGACTGAAGAAAGAAGTGAAAAACACAAAGAAAAGGGATTTGTAAGAAGGGCTGGATTTTAACCTTCCTTGGAGTGAGGGAATAAGCATGGCTACTACTCTAAGTACTTAGATGTTGAAAGCTGTTGTTTTTCCTCTTTGAACTTTTTACCAGTTGTAGCAATTAAACGATAAAGTTGTCTTTAGCTCATTAGATGATGAGTTAATTATATGCCAAAATTAACCTTTGTTAAGCTCTTAATAGAAGCTCTTTTATCTGAGTAGCCACAGCCTGTGTTAAAATTCTTAATGATCTGGGCTAAAAATCAATAATGTGTATGACTTCCATATATGAATTGGGAATTAAATATATCTTTAAAATGTACTATAATGATAACCTGAAGCTGAAATTGAAATAAAGATATTCCTTGGTGATTTCAAGGACAACACTTTCACCAGTTCAGAGGCCGTGCAAGCCACTAAAGAACATTGCCACTGGGGACAGCTCTCCTGCCTGCAGCTCAAAGATAAATCAAGCTGAGACTAAGCCTAAGATTTTGATTTTTCAAATATTTTTGTGCTGCAGCCCTGTATTTCACATTTATGATCCTCCTATACATACCAATGTTCAATCAGGACTGACTGTTCTCTTCTCTAAAAGTTGGAGGAGTGGATTCAGTTTGAGACCTAATATACCCCATCAATGATCAAAAGAATCTAATCATTCCCCCATGCAGAGAGGTGATAGATGCTGTGCCGTGCTTTTCCCTGTGTAATCAATTGCTAGCAAATTTGACTAGAACTCAGCAACCATTCTGTAGTTCAGTTTGCATTAAGGTTTTTACACTTAAGGCAGGAAAAGTCCTATTATTTGACACTTTAATTGTACGTGTTCAGTAGAAGACAATGAGTATCTCTTCCTGAATATTACTTTGTATGACTTTAATAAATTAATTGGGAAGATGCATCATTAAATTTATAAAATCCTCAATCTGAAGTGTCATTGATCAATAGTTTAATGCTTTTTCTTTTATTTGGGTTCCCATTGCAGCCACCCACATAAATCATATACCTTCTGGTATCAAGTCAGAGACAAGACATCTTTAAAACTGAAGACTGACTTTACTAATGAGGCCTAAAGGCCACTGAAATCCTTGTGATTTCAGCAAAGTCTGGGCCAAATTTATCAAGAATTATTCTGTGTAACCTTGCCTTACACTGTGAGCAGCCAGACTGTCATCTTCAGGTTTATTTTCTTGCCCTAATGCCAGAGAACATCTCCTCCTTGAGTTAGGCTATGTGCGAACCCAGACAGGGTTGAGCTAATTTGTAAGCCTCACCATCCATGTGCTAATTGTTATGAATTGAGGGGATGAAAAAACCCACTAAAAATAATGACAATTCTAGACAGTTTTTTGCCAGATAACAAGTTTCCTCTAAGTATTTATGAAGTGATGAAATAGGAAGAAAATAAAGATTTCAGTTTCACAGTTAAGAATAAAACCAATGTTGCAAAAAGGTTTCAAGTATCTTTCAGCTAAAGGAATCCTTTGCATATGTTTGACAGCATGACCGTATTAATGATATTTACATTGCAACAAATCTATATAGGGTCCACACCTCTAAGACTTCCCAGATGTGCCAGGATGCTGAAGAATAGTCTAAATGGACTGACCTCTGACAGCTGGACCTTGCTGTAGAACGTGCCTCCTTGGGTGCTAGCTGGGGTAAGTCACTTTGAACAGATACAGTAAGGCAGGCTGAAAGATGGGAATTATCAGTCAAGATTGCTCTGCCAACAGGCACAGATCATTGTACGATAGCAGGCTGAAGGTTGCACTATTCCCTGGAGTCAGTTTGGTAAATAAGGAGGTTATGGGGGTGTGACTGTCAAGCATGAAGAAATTTTTGTTGATATATTCTCAGAAACTAATTTTTTTTCTTTAATAACCTGCAGGGCTACTCTTCAGCAAGACTACCCATTGATTCTGATAGTCTGGGCTACAATAAGCTGAATCACACTCCAGCTCTTTAAACATCTGGTTTTGTTACTGGCTTGCTTTAAGTGCACTTAGGAAAGTGCAGTACAGATAAAGTAAAACTGAATCTTTCCAGCCAACTAAAAGAGAGAAGAAGTCATCAGAGAAAGGCTTCACCTGTTTAAAGATGCAAATTGATAATGGAACTGTATATCAAAACAAGAGTACTGTTCATTTTTTAAAAGGTGCAAATTGCTAATCTTTAGCCTTTTTTTTAGTAACTTATTAAACGTTTCTATCAGTGAAATTTAACACAACACTAAACAAAAAATATGAAATATGGTACAGTGAGGTACACAGCCTTCTTCAGTCTCACATCTGAAATGCAGTGATTTCAGTCACCAACTCTTGCCACTTCCACTAAACGCAGCAAAGGAGTCAAAATAAAAAATTACCCTTCCTACACCTACAAAATAAAGGATTGTATTTTGCCTTTCACTTCTCAATAAGCACAAACAGGAAGCACAGCACCACAAGGGGACTTACTTGCCCATACCAAGAACTGGGCCAGGAAGTGTAATCCTCAAAGGGAGGTAAACCACAGAGTCAGGGCATTCTATGTTCTTGTGTGCAGTCTCATTTTCTTTTAAAATATTTAAGAGTCTGGTAAGGGTACTGGAATACAGAAGACCCTTATACTTGGCCCAGAAAATTAAAGCTCTTAAATGGCAGATCAGTTGCTGATATAATGCCTCCCATCTTAGTAAGGTTAACTTGGTTTAATTTGATGACTACTAATTAGAAACTACCTATCTGCTTGCTAGTAATCAGTTGAAAAAGGAGCCTCCACTGATTTCTCTTTCTTGTGTCTTACTGTGAGACATCAGACAAGGCACTAGCTTTCCTGCAGTGCTGAACAGCCTGACTCCTTCCTTCTCTTAAAAATCAAGTCCTGCAATTCAACAGCAAAATTATGAGCTGCCTTAAAAAATTTCATCTCCCCAAAACTCCATCACACCCAGAGCTTGAATCTGTTGCTCCATTTTTTTAAAAAAATTTTTTAAACTACAAACTTTTCAGTCCTTGTGCAGCTCCTTTCAATTTCATTTCACACCTACTTGACCAGAGGCAGAAGTAAGAATTAGCATTGGTTTCACATCCTCTCTTTCTCCTCACATCTCAGGGCAGTGATGTTTTTTGTCTCCGCCAGACAACCCAGAACCTGACCTGGAGCCAGCTGGACAAGGCCACAGTTCTGCTCTCCAAGGGCTTGATAGCTCATTCAAAATCATCCTGAAATTGCCCACAGACTTCAGTCGCCTTTAATGGCCACTGCACATGGGACAAGCAACCAGAGTGACTGTAATGCAGTGCACTAAGACCCTGCTCTGGGCACCAGATACTCAAGACACCTGTTGGTTGCTTAATTTGACCTAAATCTTTCCAAAACATCACACTTTCATTAAACTGGTGTTGGAGACATTAATTTTGCTCTGAGTACCAGGCAGGGCAAGGCAGGACGGAAAACTAAATCAAGCCACAAAGTGTTGATCATTCCCCAAATAAGCCATTCAAAGGACATCAGTTTTTCAATGAAAACCTGGTAGTGAAACTTGGAGACGTAAGAAAGTGCTGAAGTCTCTGAGCATGTTAGGAGAAAAGACTAGAAGAGTTGCTCAGATGATGACTTGACTGTATCTCTTTCAGGGGCTCTAAAACCGTCTTCCTTCTCACACGTCATAAAAACCATATGAGGCAAAACCCAGGCCCACCCCCCTCCACACCGAAGGCTGGAGGAGGCAGCCCCTGAACCTCAGAGAAGTGACACACAGACAGTGCTTTGTCCAGTCACTCCTCCACCTTCAACCAAAGCCTTTATTCAACACGTTAAGCTAGGCTTCCACACTGGTCCCTGTCTCTCAGTCAGTCCTCCTGCTGCCCCTTTGGCCAGTCTCCTTGCTAGACTGGGTAATATCATTCTGCAAATTAACTTTCTAACGGATCAGCTGCAGAAAAATCTAAATTTAACCTTCAACCCTACACAGTTGCCTTCACAGGGATATGAGCAGTTCCTGGTTTTGTGAAGCAAAACCCCAGCTTGCATGAGTAAAAATACTTTCTTTCATGACGAAAAGTTGTGATGATGCACTGAACAAAAAATAAAATAAATAAATGGTTTTCACTGGGCTGTAAAACTGGTGGAAGTGCAAAATTCCCTGGCTTTATGAATAGATGAGATGTCAAGATGACTTGAAATACTTCTTAGAGGTAAAAGCAAAAAAGGATGAATAAATAACATTCGATATATGTGGAATATAAAGAAACACTGTAATTTGACTCATTTTTTCACAGAAAAGAAATACATAAACATGAACATGCCAAGGCTAAGATGTGATGCTAAGCTACTACAGTAATATGTCCTTTAGGTATGTGGGTAGGTGGAATGGATGGATCCAGAATAAACACATATACACCTTATTTATTACCTGTCTCAATCCGTATGTTATTTCTCACCATCCACAGCAGATTCTTTTGTGTGCACAGAGTTCAAGTAAAATGCTGAATGTCACAAATGCATAAGCCAGTGTGTGATTCAGGAAATTGAAAAAGACTAAGTTATCACACCAAAGTTGCCTCACTCTTTTCTTGCTCTTTTTTCCTCAAAAACAAAAGTTACATTTTGCATTAGTGCACCAAGAAAACTACATCATCTCATGACTCTTTACTCAGTTTTCAAGTCTATTCAATTTTCTCTTCTAGAGGACAAATGGACTGGAATAGGACTATTACTGTCTCACTTGCTATAGACTGTAGGGAATTATTCTGTAAATTTGTTTGTATCTGACTTTTTTAGGTGTCAATTTTGTGACTGTCAGTATGTGTATAAGCACATGCTTTGCCTACTTGCTCCAATAACGTGATCACCATGGAGGGAACTGGACAGAGAAGAAAACAACACAGTCTGTGTCTATCTAACAATCCTCAGCACAGTTTGAACAGTTACATACATACATATACAGAAAAACCAGCATTGTCATAACCACTATGAAACCATCACCAGTAACCGCTGCAGAGACAACTGCACTACACCAAGTAGATAAAACCCACATGCCAACTGTATTGTGTTTATGTTGCAATATCAGTCTGCAGGTTCTCCTGAGACAGCTTCTGTCCAGTGAGCCGTACTGAGCAAGGCATGACCACAAAAGCCTCTACTACGGAGCAAGTATCAAGCCCTGAGTTTCTCATTGCAGCTCCTTCACAGATAAAACTAGCTCAGGCACATCTATACATGTGGCAATTGCATCTCACCTGTGAAGTGCAAATAAGTGCTTAAGTCCAACTTTTTCTACATTGCTGAGTCACAAGTGTTTATGTTTGCACAATCAAATGACAATCCAGCCTTTGCCTTCTTATAAATAATGGCTCAGCATACTCTGCTGCTCCATGGGATGTTACTTGCCTTGGAATCCAGTTTGCCTGTAACACACCATCCTTGCCGGTGTCAGTTGGTCCACTGGGGATAAGCACAGCTCAAGGCATGTGAAGACTCATCTGTCTGAAAAGAGTACAAGCACTCCTAGAGCAATCATGAACATGCAGCTGAAGATGCAGCTCACCAC
This sequence comes from Manacus candei, assembly GCF_025592945.1. Taxonomy (NCBI): domain Eukaryota; kingdom Metazoa; phylum Chordata; class Aves; order Passeriformes; family Pipridae; genus Manacus; species Manacus candei. Next base: position 13,289,332 of record NW_026138053.1, read on the forward strand.
CTGAAGTTGAATAAATGGTGAATGGAGTATTAGTTTCATATTTACAATCCTTACAATTATCGAGGCCTTTATCATCATCCTCTTAAGGAGCACTATTCAAATTAACAAGTGTGATCAAATTAACCTGTCCATCAGGAAAAGTGGCCACCTGCAAAGGAAACCCTCTTAAATGGCTATAATCACTGTTTCAGCTGAAGTCCTTGAAATTACATAGAATAATTTTTTTATTGTAGCCCATGAGTCACAAAATCAATAGGCAGTTGGAAAATTTTGTTCTGTTTATGTCATTGTCAGATTATATACCAGATTAAAATAGATGACCCTGCCCTTTTGTCTAGGGTTCAGAAAAGGTTTTTGACTATTTCTTAACTCTTTTTTCTTCATTAAAGGAATAAGGATTAAGACAAAAGAAAAGACATAGAGGCTTTAAAAGTAGCAGAGGCTCACCAGCAGCTTCTGCCACTGCATCACTATCGACATGCTTTGTAGTGAGTTGTTTTGTGTTGCTTATTCTGCCTGCCTAGGCCAGTAGAAGACTTTGCTCTGTCTGTCAAGAGCAATCCTAATACTAGGAGACTCCAGGCAAAGGATTGAACGTGGTCTGGCACTCCCTGTGGCTGTTTGTTTGATGCTGATTTCACAGCCATTGAAAGAGCCCTTAACCTCATCACTCGCAGCTCCTTTTTGGCAGAATGTCAGGTAACAAAATTGGCCTTGAGAAATGCCAGACTTTGCCAGTTCCTTTTCAACAGAAGATGCAGTTGTTTTGTCAGCAGTTTTTCAGACCTTGATATTCCCAGGTCATTTTCACTAAGCTCAGGATAGAAGTGGAAACACTGTCCCACACTGCATTTCACTTGTGCTAAGCTACTCAAAATTTCTAGAGTAAGAGCCTACATCAATTGTAGGATTTTAAATATAATCCCACTAATGTATTTAGTACTGTAGAGAACTCAGGAAATAAATAAATAATTTACTTGCGAGCTTGGACTATGATGATACCAATAGGTGGAACTAGTTATAGTCAGTCAAGGAAAAACCTGCCTCTGAAGCCAGCCTAAAAAAGAAGAGGATGCTGGTTTCAGATAGGAATAAATTGTGTGACCAGGTTTCTGAGCACACTGGTGTCCAGTAGAATCTGCAAACCAAGATGGTTCTAATGGATTTATCTGCTATCTCTGACACCAGGGCCTTCTGCTTCCAGTGCTGCATATCATCAAACACTAAGGTGAAAAGCCTGACCCTTGGCACTCATCAGTGAGCAAAGAGCATGTGTGCCTGATGAAGGCTTGTCACCAGGGATGCATGCTGGCTCCTCCATTCCTTCAACATCCACAGAGGTGATGTCTTCATTCATGCACAGTTACAGCTCAAGAGCAAGGTTTCTTCATCTTTAGTGCCATCCCCTTTGCTGATATTTGGATAACAGCCCAGGAGGTGGAACAGACAGAAGCAAGGATAAGAAAACACCCAAACTAGCACTGGTGTGCAGGTACCAGCTTCTACTCATCCTGAGCAGTGCTAAAAATCACACAAGGACAGGACAAGTACTCCATTCAACCTGTCTTCAGACGGATAAGTTGGTCCCAAAACTGAACACTGAAATCAGCACACCTGCAGCACCAACTCACACCTCCTTGCAGGGCTTCACAGCTGCATCCTGCTTGCACATGATCCAAACAAAAATCAGAACTGGATCTCTGCAATACTGAACCTTTGAGCAGTGCAAATGGTAGAAGGTTGATGAATATTTAGGTATCTGAATCCTCCCCTTCAGCCCTCCAATCCACTAGGAGTAAACATGCAGGTTGTCAAAATGTGCAGCTCTTGATTCACAGGCCGGTTGTGGGGTCAGGGCCAAGGGGACTCAGTAGGGCTATCACAATGTGAGATAAAGTACAGCAGCATGTAAAGGTCACTGTCATTCTGTAGTGAAATCAATACACTCCTTCAAAAACCTATTAAGTAAAATACAGACTATGACAGGAAGTTTAGAAGACTACAGTAGAGCACCCACTGCTCTGCCTTAGATCTGAAGCACAGCAATGCAAGTGGGAGAGCAGTTTGTAGAGAGCAATCCCCATCACTCTACAAGCACAATTTCTCTCTCATTGACTGAAAGCTCAAGTAACTAGACCATCTCCAGGGTGCTTCTGAAATCAAAAGTGAGAATAAACTTGGGCAAAACAAAGAAAAGGGAAAATACAGAAGGCAAAAGGACACAGAAAGCTTCCCAAGTCAGCTCAGGCAGCCGAAGCCACATTACAGCTTGCCAAAGCGATACATCTTCCAAGTACATTCACGTGTGCAAGATTCTTCTCATTTATGTTACTTTGTCACAACGACTTTTGCTGAGGAGTCCTTTTCAGCCCTGCAGCCCCTTCAGACATATTTGCTGAAGACAATGATAGCAAAATGTGAATGTTAGCCCTGTAGCTGTACATCATTACACAGATGTTAAGAAAAGACAAGTACAAGATGATTTTAGAAGAAAACTGAAGTGAAAAAGGTAAATGTGTTGTGACCTTAGATCATATGCCACTATTTTCTGAAGTAATCTTTACTGAATTCTTCTTTTCAGCTTCTCGATTCTTGTTTTGTAGAAAGTTTCACAAGGCTTACTGCTCCTTCCATCCTTAGCAGACCCTTGGATGCAGCCCTTCCTGCCCTGCCTCTCATGCTCCCATCACCGCAGTGTGTCTGCACTCTTGCATGCTGCATCCTTGTCTGCAAGTATCACTGAAAAACAAGGACCAACAGGAGCAACACAATTTTCCTCCCAACAATAGAAGGTTTTTCTCCTGTTGCACTCACAGCATTAAGTTCCTCACTGAAATTTCAGAATTAAAACCTTTATTATAAGTCATCAAATGCCTTTTGTATTAGTATAATAAAAAACATAATCATCTCTTGTCCACATACAGGGAGGAACTGCAGTACCAGAAGATCTGTTGAGGTTTGTGGTGCCCTCTTGCCTTTATTTTTTCTGGAAAGAAAACAAGCTGAGACATCATAAAGAAAATCACCTGCCTCTGGAGCTGCTATTGATACTGCGCTGCATCTTAAACGTTTGTCTACCGGAAAATTCCTCTGACTTTTGCTATGAATAGCCAGCACAAAGCTGGCCCAGAGTATCATCATTATTTAATGACTGTAAAAAAAGAGGTCTGTTATAGGTATGCATAAGCTTTGCAAACCATCAAGAAATACTGGAATTTCAACAATACATTGGAGGTAAATGGCTACTAAGCACCTGAGTGCATTTTATTCCGCAGAGAGGCTGAAAGTCAAGGAAAGATACAAAGCAATGTCTCCTTCCATAACACAGTTTAGGTATGGTTGCAAAGGGCACATGCATTTCAGCTCTAGTTGAGATTTGTGTTAAAATGGCCTCCCAGAGGTATTCCTCTTTGGTTCTACCTTCTTCAGTTCTTGTAATACATCAAATTTCTCTTCACTGAATAGAAGGAAAAAGAAGGCATCAAACTTTCCTCCAGGTGAGAACACCTCATCACATTAATGATCAGGTTAACTCAGTTGTAGATTCTGAAGCTTCATTTTGAGAGGGATGTAATCTTTTTGGAGATAACACATCTTTGACATAGCTGTGATATTTCTGTGGTGGGTACTATTACGCACAAAGCAATCCATGTACTCTAAATACCTTTGAATTTGTAGGTATTTGTAGCTAGGGAATGTGGTCTGGGAGGCACTGATGGGGAGAGCAACCTTCAAGCTCAGCACAGCGCAAGCAGCTGCTGTGGGACTCGCAGAGCATCAGCCCTGCATGGCTCCAGGTTCTGGCAGCAGACAGACATTGGGGTCCAGGGTGTTAAATCAGCAATCTTCTGTCATTTTAAAACATAAATTGGAGACTGCAAGATAGTATTCAACTTAAATTGTGGATCAGCTTTAAAAAGTGGCATCATAAACCAATACAGTGCAGCCCCATGTTTATGGAGTCTCAGTGGGTTACAAATAAAATAAAACCTGTTTATAAGCTTTTAAAAGATATCCTTTTATAGCCACTGCAAACTCAGCTTAGAACCTGCAAATCAGGCTGAGCTCCTTCTGCCTTGTGCCTCAGCATATACAGTAGAAGTTAATGGCCCAGTAGTTGGCCTCCCCTCTACCCGCACACCATTTAAACCAGCGCAGAAACAGGAGAGGTAACCAAGAACCATCACTAGATTTGCAATTTAAACTAATTTCCTATTCATACAAACAATATCCTGATTACCTGAATAAAACCCTGATTACTCTCATATAGTTGTATTGGTTCTGTAACAGCAATAAATAATAGTAAAACCTTAATTCTGCCATTAAAGTAGGCAAATAGAATCGGAATACAAGAAAGGGGTCCACAGAGTAAGTGCGTACTGCTTTGATCTACTGCTTTTAGAAACACAGCACACATTAAATTCAACTCCTAAGTGGAAGAAGGTCAGCAAGTGGAATTTCCACAATAAAAGCTCTGTGGTTGCAGGTGTTCAGTCATATACATCATCTCCTCCCCAAAGATGAATACCAGAATTTGTGATCAACTTGACACAAAGGACTGTACTGCTCACAGCAGGATTTATTTACAGGATGCTCTCTACCTTCCTCTCTCCCTCTCTAAAATATGGCCAGCAATATAGTAGTACCTGCACACTCTTGCCATTTGATCCCATTTTCAGCAGTATGTTTTACTTTCAGAGTAGACCAAGATAGTCTCCCATTTCTACACAGAACTGCTAGACTAAAATATTTGCCTCTTTACCTTTCTACCAATACCAAAAAACTCAAGTTCAAGTTCCTGCACCCTAAGTCTTGGCATCTAAGCATCCTTTTGACCTGTCTGGTGAGTCCAAGGATCTGTTTCAGACTTTCCTATTGAGAGTCCTGAATCTGAGAAGACATTTTGCAAAAAGTTTGGTTCCAACATTTCCTGAATAAAAAAAAAATTTAAAAAAATGAAATTGAAGTTGTTGTTTATCTCATCTTTAACACAGCCAAAAGAGGCTAAGATCTTACCTCCAGGTGCACCATATTTTACTATCGCTTTCTCCTGCTTCCATTACTTCCAGTTCAGTATATCCTTAGTATCCAAGGCAACTCCCCAGCTGAAAAGCATACAGGCAAGGCTCAGAACGTGTCTCATACCAACTGACTGCTGAGCCCACTGGAGCGGTTGGTGGCCTGTCTCGCATCCTGGCATGTCCTCACAGCCTGCAAGTGTGAGGATCCAGCTCCTGCTCTCCTTGTGTCTCTTTGCAGGGCCTCTCCTCCACACAAGGTTTTGCTCCAGAATTTCAGGATGGAACTAGAGGCTTCTTTTAAATTTCCCTGGCCCTACTGTGTCCCAGCTGCTGTGTTGCCCGAAAGCAAACTCTGTGGTCAAAGAAGCTCCAGCCCAGCAACCTTCCATGGTGTTACTGGAGGAAGAAACTATTGCTATCAAGGCTAACAAAAGACAGTCCCTCGTCCTCTCATCACCACTGAGCAGCCAAGCTCTCGACTGGGCTGGACGGCTGCCGGGCCCTGGCAAGGCTGCAGAGCAGAGGAAGGCAGACAGCTGACAGCCCCACTTCTTGCCACTTCTTTCTTTCACGGATTTTGGTGATTTTCTCACAGCTGTCTTATGCTGCTGACATTACTTGTCAATGAGATTATGAGCTCAAAATAAA
>NW_026138053.1:13297500-13332500 GCF_025592945.1 Manacus candei
AGCAAGAGCTCTTATGCTGCCTTTCCTCTTATCAATTCTGCTAAACCCCAAAACTCCTAGGGCTATTTCTAAAAATCCTAAAAGAGTTATGCAGCATTCTCAAATATTAACAGCACACAGAGAAGTGCAGCATATCTTGAAAAAATGTCTAGCTGCAGAGCAGATGACTATGACTGAAACAGAAGAACCCATTGCTGGTTTTGTACTGAATACAGCATTGTATACTAGAGCATGCTGGGCTTTAATAGATTGTCCTGACTTCCTTTTTTTCATGATTTATGGGAAATTTTTCTGTTGTACTTCAGGCACAACCAAGGAAGCACTCTCAGCCCTACAATTCCCACCACTTTGAGTTCTTGACTCAATGTCAGATTAAACCACGATTTTAGTTATTTTTTTAATTTTCTAATTTGTAATACCCAAAGACATTTCTATACATGCACATTGTTAACTTACCAAGGAATTACTTCTGCTGCACTCCAGTAACATTGTCTACAGGCCCACATAAGTCTCTGCATATTTGAAAGGATGAAGCATGATATTATATTTCTTACAAAGAGATGCTACTCTCATTTCTCACAGTGACATAACCCATGTCATCATGCCATATTACTTTATTGGCATTTATTTTTTATAATCTCTTATCTAAGGAAAATATAATCCAGTTAATCAACATAATTATATTTTGCTTTCTTAGGAATTCCATTAATGAAATTCTTCCATACACTAGCACAGAGAAGCAGTGAGCCAGCACAGCATCACACCACTGCAGCAGTGCCACACTCTACTCGCTTTCGCCACACTATTGGCAAGATATACAGGTTATAGGATACTCTATCTGTGGACAAAGATGACCAAATGATGTCTCATTCAAGCTGATGAGCTCTGTACCTGATCTGACACCATCAGGAATCAAACCAACCCATACAGACTGGCATTGCTATGAAACACAAAAAGCGTGTGAAGTTGCACAGTCAAACGGGGTAAGGGCCAGCACGCACGACCAGATAGGCAATTTCCCTGCCTCAGCAGTACTCGGGGCCACTGGCCAGAGCCAGCAGGAGCCTTAGTGGGGAGGGCAGGCACACACTGGCTGTAGCAGCCCTCTGCCCACACAGAGAGGGACATCACTGTACAGGATCTCGCTCTACATGAGCACATGGGACAAGACTCCCCTAGGCTCACGTACCCCCCAGGTACCTCTCCACACTGCAGGAGTCCCTCCTTGGTGCTGCTCACAGCCAGCACCTGATCCCCAGTATGGGGAACCCATGGTTGCCTCCAGCTCCCGAGGTCCCCCTGAATACAGCAGAGTTCTCAGCTCTGTGCACCAGCCAGCTGCACTTGGACTGTACTCCCACCACCAAACTCCACCTTCTTTTCATTATTCTCCATTTACATATATTTTTAAACAGGCTGTTGTAAAGCCTGTCAAGACTCTGACACCAGAATTACTTTCAAGTCTTTTAATCTAGGGTATGGGGGTTTTTTATTTAATTTATTTCTGGCCCACCTGTGGATATCCCATTCTTCACTGATCTGCTGATCTCTATTAAATATTTAAACATTTTTAAGAGCAGCCCTTTTGCCAGTGATGAAACTGGCAGAGTTCAAACAGCGGTGGCCTGCTAACTGAAAAGATTATTCATAGGATACTTGAGCTTTAATGACTTTAAAATCAATATTTTTGGTATCACAAATGTGTAGAATTTTTCCCCTTAGGAAAAATTTATTTGGCTAAAGACTAATGGACTGAATTTATAGGTTATGTCTATATCTCACTTTTTAGATGTTTCTGAGACTACCATTTCACATCTAGCTAATAAAATCAGGGGAGGAAATTAGCAAAATATTAAATATGACTTTTCATATGGCAGGCTACACAAAATGCATAGGAATAAAAACCTCTCTGAAACACTGAGGAGATGCTTGTAACTAAATACTTGCTTCTGCCCTCCTGGCAATGGAAGCATTATGTACAAGCACCATTTTGCAGCATCAAGTACAGAAGAAAGTTCAGTCCTACAAAAACTCCTCCCCTGAAGCAGCTGGGTTCCTTCTCCTTACGCTCAGGTGAAAGGAGCCAAATACGGTTTACAAGTCTTTCTGTGATGGTGACGATGTGCCCTGTCACCGACCTCTGAGGAGGGGATTCAAATCTCCCATAGGAGCTCTGGAGTGAAGACTGGTACCCCTCATTTGTTACTGTTCAGGTTTCATTGCCTGATTTCTCACCTCATAAAATAGGTTTGGTTTCTGTGAAGAAGAGTTAGTTTATATCTGGTGCAACACATAAATGCATTGCTAACAATGTTTTGACTTTTTAAAACAAGGTCAGTTGTGATCACATTGTCAACTGCAATGATTTCTTTTTTGATTAAGTTCTCATTACCATTTGACTGAATATACAGTTAATGTTATTCTTAAGCAAAATATTTACTGTGGAAAGGCAGAGACTAGATATATAAGTTTTATTTAATATTATTAGTTTCAGGCAACAGTCTACTTATAATCTAAACCTCACTTTTTTTTGTTCAAGAAACTATAGAGAGTATAAAACACAACATAATAATCTAATCTTCTAAATTGATGTTTCTTTTCTTTATGCTTACAATAGCATGGATCATCTGAAACATTGCCTGCATAAATGTATCATTTGTCACAAGCTAAAAACTGTCATCATTAAGTTGATTAATCAAATGCTGTTCTAAAAGATGGATTGAAACACAAAATACTCAGCCTAGTGCCATATAATGAAGAGATTAATTTGAGGCACAAGACAACCAATTTAGTATAAGTCTATGCTCATGCTTTATTTAGAAAGCCATCAATTAGTATATTTTTCCTTGATGTACTATTTTGTCATTCTAAACAGTGTGAAGGCGATTTGCTCCTAAGTCAATTTGCTTTCTGTAAACAGAAAGGGTTAGTTAAGAATCCTCATGCTCTGCAATTCTACAAACTGCCATCTTAACTCGGAGGGCACAAAGAAAATTAATGATGGGGTAAAATGCACAGTGGAGTTGCTCCTCTCAGGTTAGCACTAATTTCCTTTCTATAATGTAATTATAATTGTAGTAGCAGGAGTGACAGTAAGAAAAGTCTCAGAAGTGTTTCATTCCTTCATTATCTTGGATCTCTCTCCAGGATTAATACAGTCTATATGCAGACACAAGCCTCTGCCACAAACAAAGTTGCAAAGACACTTAGTCAGCTTTTATTATTTAGGAAAGTGAAAAAAGATGAAATAGTGTGTCAAGGCATCCTTTTCTGACCCTTAGTGAAAATCACAGGACTGTGATGAATGAAAAGTATATACAACACCACTGCCTTCCCTTCACAAACACTCGATATCTGAAGTGCTATTAAAAATCAGCACCCGGAAAAATACAATCATTTCACCATCAAATCATTCAACAGTGAATGAGTGAAATGAGTTGATTAGTCTCGCCAGAGACCAAGTCCGCCACACTCGGTGTCCACAAAGGCTACCAAGGCCACGGCCACACTCCCCCAGCCACCCGCCATGCCCTGCTTTCTGCCGGCCAGCACATGAGGGGCTGCGAGCTACGGCACAGCCAGGGGGCTGCCGCAGACTCATGCAGAGCCAGGGATGCTAATGCTGCGGGTTCCGAGGCCCCCGGCCCCGATAACCAAAGTGACTCACAGCAGCAGTATTTCATACGTGTTACAGGCCCACGGATTCCTCATTACCCAGTCTTGGCAGCTCACTCCATGACAGATCACAGGCAGGTCGCAGTGCCATCCCCCTGCCCATGGGGGATGCTCACACATGCAGCCATGAGTACATACAGTCTCCTGGCTACATTAAATAAGAATTTTTAAAATGTTAACCTATCAAAAATACACTAGAGGAAAAAGAAACAGCATGGATGTTACCCCCTACTAATGAGGAACTAATGCATAATTATTATAATACACACGCTTCTCTCCACAGAGGAATATTTATAAACACTGAAACAGCCGAGTTTGTGCTGGAGTCACGTGTACAAATTGTTTTTTTCTCCTGCAGTTTGTGGGTTGTTGGTTTTTTTTCTTACATCACTGGTATTTAATGTGTTTTTTAAGACTATACGCAGTCATTTAAAATCTTGGAGAAACCTGGGCCTTTACTGCTTCCTGCCCTAAGTGAGAATGTAAAGAGAAAACACTACAACTAAAGGCACAGCTGTTATTAAAGTATTCAATTAGCCCAGGTTTGGTTTCCAAGAGCATGAGCTCTAGGAAGAAACAGCTATGGAGCTACCAGGGGAAAATCTGAGATTAGTTGTGATTGAAAGGTAGACAGGAATCTTAAAAAAAAAAAAAAGAAAAGAAAAGAAAAAATCACACCGATGCCTCCCACTTGTTATTGTCTCTCTCCCATGCCCAGAAGTTGCTCATAGCAAACACGCTGAACCTCACCAGAGGTTCCCACCAGCTAAAGCCCACTCCCCAAGAGGAGGATGGAGGCAAGTTGTCTTCACTCTCCCTCCTCAGGGGAAGGGAATCTGTGGCTGCCTGCCAGAGCACTCAAATGCCTGCCCTTGCAGTGTGGCCTTGCTGCCCAGTTCTCTCCTGTTAGGTTGGTAGGACTGGAAACCCTGTGGGTAGTGGTGGTCTCCACTGCAGGTGGAGAAGCATCTCTGAAGGCCAGGTGGTGCAGGACAGCAGCAGGACCAACCTGGAACAGTGCTCCACAGCACACAACTATCATTGGTGAGCCTGCCTGCATCTGGGTGGAGTTGGGCCCAACTGCATGGCTAATAAAAAATAAATTTCCATGAACATTAAAATGCTGCTGAAAGAGCCCAGAAGAGGACCTAAGTCCCTCCCAGAGCCAGAAGAGCAGAGCTAGCTAGGCAGAGAAGGCAGTGTTGTATGCCAGTTAAAGCTGAATATCAATAAATTGCAGTGTATTAAAGAGGAAGAGAGACACCTACCCCACTTGCAGTGCAGCCATTCTCTGTACCTCAAATTTGTAATGCAGTTCACCATATCAGAAGCCAAACTCATTTAGCTGTGTTTAGCTTATGGACCATACTAAATAATATTAACTGGGAAAACATAACGAGGGGAGTGAAATTAGGCATACAGAAAGCCCTTGTGGAAATGTAAAACATTAAACCACTGTATATTTTTCTGCTGCCTAGATGTGCTGTACTTGAGGAAACATTCTCCATCACCTTGACAGCATGCTTCCTTCCTGTATACTGAAGTTTATTTACCTGAATTATTAATGCTGCTTTTGTTTGTAGCTATATCTTAATTTTCTTCTTTTCATTCACCTGTCATGATTGTTTTGATTCACATCCCAGGATGATGCACAAAATATTTCCTTTGGAAACACTGTAGTGTCACCAATATTTTTGCTCTGTTAACAGATTATTCTGTCTTCACAGTAAAACCAGATCATTTCATTTTTTTCATGGAAACTGTCAATCACTGAGATTATGCTTTAAATGTATTGAGCGGATAAAAGATAGAATTTAAACTACATATCATATGTCAGCAGAGAACACTGAGTGCCCTGCGAACAGAGAAAGCACAAAATTCTCTCCTTCTAAATGAAAAATATGCCCACAGCAGCAAACGAGGTATCCTCAAACAATTAGTAATGATCAAGACAAAATTCTTCTGCATATGATGTGGAGTAATGCAGCTACATTACTGTATTTATTATTTGTGGAAAGAAGCAGAACTAAACCCTGTGGATTTTATTATGTATTCAGTCTTATTTGTTGTTTCTTCTGCCTAAGATTTTGGAAAGAAGAAAGATATATTTATGTTTAAGTGGTGTTGTTTTATAAATTAAGAGCTGATAAAAGCAGAGGTGAAGGATTGCAGTAATTAATGCCAAATGAATGTCCACAAATTTTATAGTACAGGAAAAGAGGGGAAAAAAGAATGATGCTGTAACAGGAGAATAGAAAGTTTTAGTGATCTTTCTTTTAAAATATGTTTTAAAGTTTCTCTTTGGGAAGCAGAGTAGAAAGAGCAATTTACCTACCTAGGAGTTACCTGGAATTCTTTTGTTTTATCCCACCACCCCCCTTTTTTTTTTCTAAGTAAAATGTCTACCCAGCTTGTACACAAAATTCAAAAAGATTCTCCTGAACACACAATATGGAGACACCATATGTACAAACAGCACACAATTTCAAACAGACTAGGCTCATTGGAAAAAAACTTTTTTTTTATTTGCCTTTGATTTCTTTCAGAAGGATAAAATGAAAGGGACAGTGATACATATTTTAAGCCCTGTGAATTCACAATGGGGCTTTAGAATAAAGAGGTAAAAACCTTTGAACTAAACAAAGGTCCATCATGGTGCACTTCTTTTTCACAAGCACCTTATAAAGAAAATTATGCCAGAGACAGGGCCCAGCTGGCTTTTGCCACTACACCTCTCCTCCACAACATCCAGCATCCTTCCCAGTCCCTATCAATCTCCTGTATGCCATGTCATTGACTCCTCTTGGACCTGATCTCTTATCTCATAGAGCTGTTTTTTAGTCGAATGCCCTGTGAAAGTATCCACTCATGAGCTTACATCTGAGTGTCTCTTTGTACTAAGCAAAGCCTGTAGTCTAGCAGGCTGAATTAACTTGATTAAAGTGGGACCACAGACAGTTACTTAGGCTCTTACTTTGCTCTTAGATTAAAGACAAGAAGGCTTCCTTCTCTCAAGGTTTTTTTGCAAAACTGCAACTTTGAAAAGGGTCAGCAAAAGACAAAGGCTCTTATAACAGAAGGAAAGTGGCTTTTATAACAAATGATTTCTAATTGGTCCTTTGTTCCAAAAAGACAGCAGTTATACCAGCTGAAACATAACAATCCATCAGCATTTCTTGATGGAAAGCTTGTACACAGGGCTGCAGAGAAAGAGCTTTCTCTAAGTTCCAGTAATTTCAAAAACATTATTTCCTTGTAAATAACACCTTATTTAATCCACTTAAACCCAGAAGATAAGCACGTATGACTGGCTGTGCATAATAGTCTATTTTCACTAGTGGACTATAAAGCTGCTTGTGAATTTCTTCCATTTAAGCTCTAAGGAGCAGAACGGTAAAAGTGCTCTGCCATGCGTTTTGCTCCCATGTATAACATTTTATATTCCTTACCAAATGTATTCTAATGATGAATCAGTGGGCTAGATTCTGATCTAATACCACAGACTGAATTATTTCAGTTACAGATGCACAAGGGGCATAAACAAAACAACCAGGCTCACATTTGCAGCAGATAACTGCTAAAAACATCACTGATTTTGGAAAAAAAAAATAATCACTTTTCACGCTTAACTGCTAAATTTGACAACAATTCTTCAGAATGGAGTTATATACTTTTCAGACATAGTCTACTCATTAGCAAAGAGTAGTAATTTTAGATTTTCTGTAAGCCCAGTATGCAAGCATGCACCTATATCTGTATTCATTAATGTGTCCAAATGAAGCTGCTTATTTCTAGGCAAGGCTCAAAATTCTTTTAGCCACACCACAGCAGTGCTCCTGCTCAGGCCACGGTGCTCTCTGCACCTGGGCTTTGCAAGTGCTTTGCTCTTACTGTGAATGCAAGAAACAGCCACGAGTCTAAGACTACAAAGTCTTAGGGAAAGTTTTAGGTCCTAGCCTGGTCTATTAAACGTGTGTGTGGATAACTTAGACAGGGAAGAAAGAAGGGGTTTTTGGTGGTGCACACCCTGGGATCTGCAGAGAGTGGGAAAGCATGTCACCAGTGCCATGCTCACCAGGAAGGTGCTGCATCTCACTGGTTTTAGTTGAAGGTCCCAGGAGGTGTGGGTTCAATTCTCACATGCTTTTCGTTACAACATCAATAGGGAGATTTTAAAAGGTATGTGGATTCATGAGGACACAGAAACCCTAATGTGCTTTGAAGAACCCAAATACCTGACACTTAAAGATGCATTTGTTTTAAAACCCTGATGGAGGCAGAGCCAGCAGAGGAAATGTTGGATAAGGCCCCTCTCTGACCTCTGTGGTATGAGGCCATCTTCATTCTCCCAGGCTCATTTGGCATTCTGCTTGGCAGGCCTTTGTGGCTGACCACTTCTGCCAGCACCCAAAGGTGCTACCATAATTCCAGAGTCCCTCTCCTTCATCAAGAGGAAGGAATAATCCTCATTACACAGTCACTCCTCCTGCCCTGCCCCACCTGAAAGAGACCTGCTTTCTGCTTAGCAGCCTTTGTCCCTCCCTCCAGAGACAGGCAAGGTGACTTTCTGGGGTAGGAGCTATGTAGTTCCTCTGTAAAATGCTGTGGACATTTTGTTACAATAGGAATAGTTATTACTGATAGAATATACTGTTATAAATGAAGCAGTAAGAGAGGTAATGGTATTTCTTTGGAAAATAAAAAAAGAAAAAAGCAGACAGAAAACTACCTTCCCTTGGGGCTAAAAAATACAGAACATTGATTACTCTTAAAGGGACCATCTCAACTTACCTTTGAGGACTCCCATTGATCTCAGATCTGTTTTCCCTCACAGGCAAAAAAGATAAGTATTCTCTTGACATTACCCTTTCTTCAGCAGACTGGGCTAACAGGAACATTTTTATATCGAATATGCATGTAGCTATGATGTACTCTGGACTCAGTTTATGCCCCTCTGCACATGTACAATGGCACTTTGAGAAGTAGCCTTTCTTTCTATCAAGGTATGCAGAGAGAATGATGACAGCAGTGTTCCCTTTGCTACTCACAAGATTTCTGTGTGTGACTGAGAGCTGACATATACTCAGAGAGAGAGAACAAAACTGCAACTGATTCCAGGAAATTGGTTCAAATAGCGTCCACTGTTTTGGGATCTCTAAGGAGGAAGGTAGCAAGGGTGCAAGCTAAGGTCCACATTATCAATGAGGCACTTGCCCAGATCACAATATTGATAAATACAGAGTCTTACTTGACAAAAAAAACCAAAACATAGAGGAACAAACATGTAAAAACTTACATATTTTGTCATAGGATTCTTTAAAAACAATTGCTAGTAAAACAGGATTTCTGCCACAACCCAAAGTCCTATCTTTAGTTAGTCTTTTGTTAATTCAGCAACTCCCAATTTCATCAAACCAGGACTGTATCCCCAGGAGTTCTGACAAAGGGACCCAACTTTATGGGGACGATTATCCACTTTCAACTTAACTTTGAGCATTGGCAACAGATATCCACTTAAAATCAAACTTAGAGCACTGGCAACAGACTAAAGAAAGACATCTCTGAGAACATCAGGAAAAAAGAAAGTGTGAGAAGGTACATGAAAGAAAGAAAGTACGATATGAATATTTACTCACGTGAGTAAAGGGAAGACAATTGTACCTGGCAGTTTCGTGGAAAGTGGAATCGAGGTCCTTGGTATCAGGCTTGAACCTGCTTGTTTTCCTTCGTTTCCTTCTACTTCTCTCTTTTGCTTTGTAGATCCCATAGTTATACAGAAGATCTACACTGATTCTTAGATGTACATGTGCTAAAAAAGGGGGCTCTTAACTAAAAGCACTGTTTGGGGCAGTACTGTCAGAAGCTAAAATATTGCAATTAATGCTGGGCTGCGCCAGGGGAGCAATAGAAAGCTTCTCCCACAGACACAAGGGAGGTGCCAGAGAGCCATTACCTCAGAAATCCCACACAGAAAAGGATCACCCATAGCTACCAGCTCTTTGCAGCTTTCTGGATTTGTCCCACAGAGAGAGACTGTATGACTGTATCTAGAAGGCAAAAGGCACGATGGTAACTCCTGTCCAGTACACATTATGGGCATCATGATCCCTCAGGTGGCAAGGGACAGTAGCAGGAGTAGTTAAGGCTGACTGCTGATCAAGCCTATTTATCTTCTTTAATAATTGCTAACAGCTCCCACCTGACCCCCCCCAAGGCACCTTGGTGTTTAGCTCCTGCAGCTTCACACTGACCTTCTGTGCCAGCAGCATGGTTGTGAGTCAGAGGATTGCATGGGTGAGGGAGCCCTGTGTTACAACGGTTACATGAGGAGAGATGAAACGAGGCTCCTGGGCCAGTGGCAGGTTGTGGGTGGGAACACCATGGGCTGGTCAGGGACATTAAGGACTGATGGGGCCCTGACGTGAGCCTGCCTCGGTCTAAGGTCCTACTCTTGACAGCATATCGACCCTCCTGGTGAGGGGTGTGGGAGTCCACCTCTCCAAATCTTGTTCCCACTCTTCTTCAGAGCCTCCAACTTTGTACCTGGAGCAAATCACATTTGCACATGGACTCACTCAAATGTACGAGCCATGGTCTTTTTCCAGACACTTGAAGCCACTGGCCAAGAATGGATTAATGATTGCAAGGACCTCCAGCCTTCTTCTTCTCAGAGCTGCGCTATCTGAGGCCAGCCAGACACCCGCTGAGTCACCCCACCACATACCTGGAAACAACCACCATGTTCCAAGAGCTCCAGCAACACCCTGGAGCTGGGAAAGAGGTTCCTTCAGCCAAGAAGCCCATGGGGAGGCTACACACAGAGCTGGAGGACAGTTCAGGTTGGAAAGTGCTGCTGGAGATTACCTCACCCAACCCCACCCCCCCAGAACAGGACCAGCCGAGGTCCTGCTGCACCTCCTGCAGTACTCCTCCTAATTGCTGCCATGAACCTCAGCCAGACCTAGGCACTTCACAAGGAAAAAAAAAACAACTTTTCATAGCTCTATATTTCACCTATTTATTCTGGCTTTCACACCTTCCCACCTACATTTGTTGTGAAGGCAGCAGAACTGGTGTTCAGCATTTTAGTGAATTGGTTGCCCAGGTTTTATTTTAGTCTGAAAGCAAAGTGATGATATACACATATGTGTAATGTAGCACAAAGGCATGTTTACTCAAGCATGCCACCATGATGCTCCAGTTAAAAAAAATAACAAGCAACAAATCTATTTCATCCCCAGCCATACATTAGAAACTATATCTACCTGCTGTTTAGATCATGACCAGAGCAATGCTTTTGGGTAAATATAGATTTGCATTACAGTCCTCTGGTGTGTTTCCACAGCAGTAGAGGGCCAGGGGTTAAAAACTATGTGTGTTTGTGTGCATGTGTGTGTGTATGTGTGTGCGTGTGAGTGTGTCTGTGTCTGTGGGTAAGCACGCTCACTACAGGTTTGAATAATATTTTCTAATATTTCTTTAACATTTCCTTAATTTACAGTCACTGAGAATGAGGTTTCAAAGCGTTGAGAGGGAAGCTGTTCCTCAACAGACACTCGTGTAAATATGTTACTTTAAAAAGAAAAAAAACCCAACCCTTTCCATCTCTACCAGTGAAATGGCTACAAATGGGCTGCCATTAACTTTTGTTACTTGAGTAGGTGCCTGTAAAGGGCCAGGTGGTGTTTATGCAGATGAATGAGCATGTTACAATGTGTTCTTCCTTTTGGATAAAACATTAGCGTATCAGATGTGACAAATCAGATGTTCATCTTCCGCACTTCTGCATTATTTTACATTGAGAATTAGATAATGTGCTGGCTTAGCTTTTTACTTCGTGGGTTTTTTTCCTCCCTTCTTCTCCTCAAGAATAATTTTATACATAAAGTTCTTCAACATTCTGCATAATCATAGTCTCACCGTATGTCTAACCAGCAAGGTATTATGGTAATTGTGTATTTCCAGGTAGCGGGCTTTGCATTAGATGGAAGTGTACATTGGTTAACACACTGCATAATTATTGTGAAATGGAAATAATGGACCTATGTGTTCAGGGTTTTTTTAAATTCTATTTTCCTACCAGAGCAGCAGATAATTCTTGTGTTTCCAGCAGCAGTGGCAGCAAAATAAATATTAGAATGTCTTACAACCAGAGGTATGCAAATAATTGAATCCTCAGTTTGGTGGCTAAAGTGAAAAAAATAACCTTTCATTTTAAGCTGACAAGAAGAAAAGGTATTTGGGTTTCATAATAAGAAGAAATAAATAATATTTTGTGCTTATGTCTGGTTTAGTTGTATTTAGCCACATCAGGTGTCAAAATATGACCCTTAGATCTAAAAAATCAGAACTTTTAACTTCAAAAAAAAAATCCCAAAGCTATTTTATTATTTCATTTTTTCTATTTTTGTCTATCTGAAAACATTTGAAGATTTTGGTTTCAGCCATTTTTTTGCAGTATTTTTAATGAGTAGATTATGTGCCTGAGATATTTCACTTCACTTCGATTCAAATGTTCAACATTAACTTCAAGTCTCTCTGACAACTGGACCACAACTGTCCTTCCATTTTTATGTTATTTCTTTACTCTGTCAAATCAGGGCAGTTTTCCACTTCGAGGAGGTTGAATATATTCAGTAAATTATATAGTCATGGCCCATATGCCCTGTGTACTTTGCCATTAATTGTCCTCAAAGAATTGATCTCTGCATGGTTACTCTGCCTTGGTCTTAAGCCCTCCGTACATCTAATTCCTTTCTTTACCAGAAGCACAGGCCACTCTAGGAGATAAACTACAGATCCACAATTCCTTGTGCTGGAGAAGGGCTATAGCAGTGCCCAGCACAGCTAAATGCAGGTACATCTCAGGTCTAGGGTCAAATCCATTTCACGGAAATTCAGTTGTTTGTTTAATAGAACCAGAAAATTGGTGGCTGATTGTACTAAAACCACAAATTGTGAGTACAAGACTAAGGGTTTGTACTTATTTACCTGTGTAAGGGCTCAACAAGCCCCACGGTTACAGAAAGACTTGGCTGCAAATGGATTTCCAAGCACTGCCTGCGGGAGACGAGCACCAACAGGATGCTGCAGGGAGGGCTGCATGGCAGAGCCAGCTGTGTAGGATTTGCTGGGGGAAAGATAGACCAGGCTCTCCTTGCAGAAAGATGAGCCCCTCCAGGGGCTGAGAATGCCTCAACTTGCCCAGGGTCTGGCTAACCTCGGTGCAAACAGATCATGGGAATGGGAAAACTCTATCAGGATAAGATTTTTTAGTATTAAATAGATGCCTTTATAGTTTGCCAAGCTTCACTTTACTTGAGTGACACCAACAGAATACACAACTGGCCCAGTTAAAGGCACAGCTCACTTCTGTCTACATCTTGTAGGCAACATGTTCAAATGAATTCAAAATCAAGGCTGCAAAAGAATTTCTCATCATCCAAGACAGCAGCTTTAGTTCACGTAACTGTGTTGTTTTGTCCAAGGCTGAAAGGATAAAACAATGCTGCTGGGGTACAGCAGTCGTGGTACCTGTGTGGTCTCACTATCATGTGTCACACAGGCACCTCAGCGCAACTGCTGCATGTGGCTGTAAGGATAGCCTAAATTTAACTTCTGGTGGCAGAAGAACATCAATGTGCCTGCAGGGAGCATTAGCTCCCATCACCGTGAAGGCCACAAGCTATTAGTTGATCCCTGGTTTAGCCACCCCAGTCTTAGGAACTTGAAATTACAGGTAAAAACTCTAGCCAAACTGTTGCTAATGTGACAGCCTAAAAGTGGAGTCCATTTGGGGATACTTTTCAAATTTTCAAACAAGTGAGGATGTCACTCTAAGTCCCTAGGTCTCTCTGATATGTCAAGTGCAGGAGGTGCTCACTGAGCTCCAGGATGGGGGCAAGCACAGAGGTGTCTGTGCAGTTGCAGGCTGGGGGACATCTCAATAGTTCCCTGGCTCTGCTTCTCACATCACTGGGACTCTGCACAGGCCTGCACCTGGAAAGATGGCCAGCACCTGGAAAGATGGTCAGCACGGACACCTCTGTTCTCTCCAAAAGGGCCCTTCACATTCCAAGGATTCTGGAGGGTTATCCCTGCTTTACTTCCAAGTGAATTGATGGGGCAAGGCAAGTAGGACCACCCATGAGTGGACATTTTTTCCACAGCCTCACTCTGTCTGGGCTGCACATTTGCTTGCTGCCTACCTTCTCCTGGGATTAGTAAAAGAAGGCTTTGCATGTCCTGTGCTTCCTGATCTAGCCCTGTCCCCAACACCCAGATCAAATAAACACAAGAGAAAAAGCTCATTCTATGTCTCTCACCTAAAAAAGACACTCTTTCCAAGTACCTCAGTACTCAACAGTTAAGGTTCTCCTTGGGGAAGGAAGTGACCATTCTGCAAGAGTTTCATCAGTACCAGTAACCTCATTTCTATGAACATGTTCAGAAAATACCCCAGGACAATTGTGTTCTCATTCCACACACACAAAAAAATGTTTCCAGCAGAGCACAGACTCACCAACACAGATGTTATTTGCTGTTTAGGGAATCTTACTGCAAAAGACTAATAGTTATTTTACTCTTCACACAGCAGCATTGCCACAATATGGGCCAGGACCTTTTTTCTTCCTATTTCATGTGACCCTGGCAACAGCACTCTGTTTTCAACTTACCTAAGAAAAGTGCTTCAGGAGAAAATATAGCTAATGAAAAACAGTCATTGTTTTGTTTTCTTGTACATCATCCTGTTGGTTTTATTAAAAAAAAAAAGAGAAGAAATCAAACAATGAGAGTTATCAATCCCCATCCAAGACTTACTCCGATTTGGTTTAACACTGCAGGTCTCAGCATGTATAGCTCTGATTTCTGCTAACTGGTCTCAGCCTAGTATTTTCACACCTTTTTTTGTACTAAATGCTTATGCGTGGTCAGTTCACTAGAAACTGTCACCATGACACCTTGATTTAGAATTTTTACAACACAAAAAGCACCAGAAATGACTCTCAAAATAATAATCTTCTATTGTTTGCATTGCAATAAATTCCCGCAAATACATCCCATTATCTTTTTATACAATTAAACACATAATGCCTAACTGTTAAGGTATCAGCCCAGCTGGGTACAGTTGCAGTCTGCTGCATCAGAACAGACCTCGGCTGTCTTTTAATAATTGCCCAAATAAAAGAAGAATAATGAAGTGCTGTAGTTTGCTCACCCAAACTGGTAAAAAGCTGTTTGCAAAGAATAACTACAACAGGAGTGAGACACTGGGCTTTGCTAATAAATAATTCTCAGAAATACCAGTTCTCAATTTACTACTTGTACACCATGGGCCAGTCAAAACTTGTCGGATGAGCCAATTTGCCACAGCTCTTGTTTTGAGTCTTTGTGAAGCTGCTGCATGAGCACAGTGGGGGCTGTTTGCATCTATCCCTGGAGTCAATCAGTGGGCCTTTGTTTCCCGCTGGTCAAAAATATCAGGTGGCTCTGAGAGTCTAATTATCAATGAAAAATTAAATTCAGTACAGGAACACAGCCAAGAGTTGCCCCCTGCCTTCTGCCCTCTTTCATGGGGTGTGAGTATCAGGATATTTGTTATAATTTAAAATGTATTCAAGCCAAATTGGGAACTTCAGAGGTGGGAAAGACAGAAACCTAAATGCGAAAACAAGAATTGAGAGCCTCACTGGCGAATCAGCAAATTTCTCCTTCTGTCCCCTTAGCAAATGGGGTGTGCAGCTCTAATTACGCAAAGAGCTTTCTCCAAGGCACCGCCCATCAGGGATTTCTCATTGGGAATAGATTGAACCAAGTATTTACCTGTGTGATTCCACACTTTCCTGGCCTTGGGGAAGTTTGTAAGTTGAATACACTACTAAATTCAGGTCTAGCTCTCACAGCAATGGAACAGGCAGAAGCAGAAACACCTGTCAACAGACGAAACCCCTCAGTGCAGGAGCTTCTTGCTCGGAGACACCTTTTCAGCACTGCAAATCACAGAAACCAGAAGAAGCCAATGAAAAAAATCTCTGGATGAGACATTATGCGTAGAGTACAAAGTTGCTAAAAACAGTGCACAATGGACAAGTAAAGCTGTAATGTCCATCCATCTCCCATTCAACATATGGAGACAAAAAAAGCAGCTCGAATGCTTGCCATAGAGCAAGTCTGGGCTCCTGCTTACACCAGCCTTTCAACTTTCTTGAGTTGTAAGTCAGTCCAGAAAAACAGCCCTGACCACTGAAGACTGTATTTCTTTACCTGTTGATCATTTTCTAACAATCAACACTCATGATTTTTCACAAGGGGTGAATCTGCTTCCCAACAAGACAATAACCACTGAAGCAGAGAGGGAGGCATGACACAGATGTGTGATAGCTAATAGAAGGCAGTGTCTCTGCTTCTTCACCTGCTCATCACTGTCTTTGCTTTTGAACACGTGTATGAAATGCAGCCACACTTCCAGGTCATGGATGAGAAATCATCTGGGATGCTGTCCTTGCCCACAAATGGGAGGGGCTGCACACAGCACAGAGCACCCTTCCCAAGGTACTTCCACCAACACCATCTCACTGAGTTTGACCTTCTCCTCTCACAGATATTCTTGGCAAACCTTGTGTTGTTCCCAAAGAAGTGAGCACACACAGTTCATGGGCAAGTGGTGCTTCTGTCTGTGTACATACCCTAGGTCACACATCCTTTTGATTACAAGATGTTTGGTTTTGCTTAGGGAAACTGATGTATCAGGAGAGAAGGATCCTAGGACATAGAGTCTTACAAGAGAAAACAGTAGAAGAAACAGAGACATAGTGAGCAGTAGTATAAGCCTGGCTGTACCAAAGTCTTGCAACTCTTGAGGCTCTTAAACCATGTTTGCAGTAGCACAGCAAGGAAATCTGCCAGCAACCTTCAGGTAGCTAAAAACCTTTTCTGTCAGAGTGATTTCCCCCCACAAAGTGCGTGGTAAAACAGATCATAACTGTTTCACAGCTCAAGAAAAGGAGACAGATCTGCATCACTCACTTCATATGCAAAAATGCTAAATTAGTGCTGATTAGCTCTCAGTGCCTGGGCACTGATGTCCTTGTCCCCTCCGTGCCTGGGAAGACTTTCTTTTTCTGCAAGAAAATTTTTAAGTGTTTAGTTAAACCACCTTCAATCTGCAAGCCTTCCTAGTTCTGCACCTGGAAATCACTCCCAGCTCCTCCATCCCTGACACGCAAGATGAAGCATGGCAACTGCTCAGAACTGTCTGTCCTGAGAACTTTTCGAGAAGGAACTCACCCAAAGGAGAATGTTGGCCACCCGGGCACAAGCAGAGCAACCACCTTCAGACCAAACTTTTGACAAGCAGAATACTATGCATTCATACGAATTTCAGTTGGCCACGTGGTTTGGACACTAATTTTAGTTCTAGCATAAAGCCTGTGGAGACTGCACAATAAACACACAGCAGATCAGGGCAGTGGAAGAGTAGAAGTGGATGGATAGACAAGGCTTTTTCATTCCCAGTTTAATTACTGTTTCTGGTTGTCTCTTCTCACTGGGAGCTCAGTGGCAAATGTGAAAGGCCCTCTACAACACATGAAAACCCAGTCATATAGAATTTACTCACACACTGCTGTCACAGGGGCCATTCCACAACTCCACACGAGTAAGGGATCATGAGTGTACAGAAGCATTGCAGCACTGGATCCAAAGTTGGCTCCTGCCCCAGCAGGATGTGCTGACAGCTCATCCCCCTGTGCCCCTCTTCCATGCTGGCTGCTCTGCTCAGGAACTGCAGCCTTGGACTTCACCAGCCAAACTTGGCGAGATAAATACAGATAAAGTTGTTCTTAGGGCAGGCAAGAAGCTATTAGAAAAATGTTTTGAACAAATGTGTTTTAAGATTTTCAGCCTTTCTGTCATAACAACTGAAACACCTCAAGATAGTTTTAAATGCTGTTTAAGGTTGCATCATACATTTTACATCATAAATTATTAAGTGACTTAATGGACAATGCATTAGAAGGAAAACAGGCAAATTACAGAATAATTTAACTGTTGCAAAGAAACAGAGCAACTTGCAGGACGTAAAACACTCTATTTTGACACAGAATGCCTGAAGCTAAAGCAATTAAGGCTGCAAAATATTGCCGGCTGACATGATGTGTATGTAAATTTGTCATTCATTGGCAAGGGTTTGTAACAATCACAGTAATGTGCACAATAAAACAACCATGTGGTATAAAATGCTTTCTGCTAAGAGTACTTGGAAAATGGTGGTTATGTATCATTTAAGCATATCGCTATTATACATATAGGAGTCGTTTATTACAAAAGATACTCTCCAATACTGGTAGCTCAAACAAAGATAGCCCTTCAAAATATTATTTACCATTGTTCGTGTGTAGGATCATTCTAGTGAATCAGTCCCTCCAGGCTAGTTTAAAAAAGCTCACAAACTCCCTGCAATTTGACAGGAGAGCTAGCAAAGAAAGAGAGGCGCCAAAGTTGCCAATACTTGTATAGTTGAGTCAGTTATTTCATGTAAAACTAAGATCAATAAAAGATGCAACGAGACCTTTTGAGCCCCCATCAAAAGCTGTAGATCTTACTATCAGTCTTTCCGACCTGTACACCTGCACAAGCTGCCCAACAAGCTGCAAGGCCCACAGCGCTGAGGGCCCAAATCTTTAGGTGCCCATGCTCCTCTCTGGAAGTGGTCAAAAATTTGAGTTGTTCTTTCACTGAGATCTTTGTAACAAGGCAGGTAACACCTTCATCCCAGGTATTACAGCTTCTGTTATGACCTCTACAGAACAAAAGAAATAAAAAATGCACTCCAGGGGATCCTGCGCCCAATCTCAAGCACACCTTTATTACATGAAGAAGGGGGAAAAAAACAAAGAGAGAACACTGGAGGAGGCTCAGATCCCCTCAGACAGCTTTCCTATGTCTCAGAAGTCCTGCTACTGTTTTCCTGCTCTCCACTGACAAGAGGGAGGACACAAGCTCTTGGGCTGCCTTAGACATGCTTGCAGGCTCCATCCCAATACAGTCAGACAGATCTGCACAAGTAACCAGTAGATTAAAAATACAGGGGACAGACCTAGATGAAAACAAACATTATACCCAGTGTAAAAGCCCTGGATGGGTCCATGGAGGTGGCAGAGTTCCCTGATTCGGCTCATTTGGCCCTGTTGCACAGAGCGCAGCCTGCCAGCACAGCCCCAAGACTGCCTGGCTTGATCTCACATCTAGGGCAAGGCTTCTCCACAATAGGAGGCTGCTGAAAGCAAATCCTTCATGGCCAAACCTCCCCATGCATCTCAACAAAGTTGCCCCAAATTGCATTCTTCCTTCCAGCACTTGGGTGCTCCATCCTGTCTTATCTCCCTCTGCCCCAAAAGAACCTTTTCACAAACAGGAGGGAACAAAATCAGTTTTCCTATGAATCTCTTGTCCCAGGCTGGTTTATTTTAGCAGCTGATGGGTGAGATTACTGACCAACAATGGCCCTTGGCATGGAAGAAGCATGAGTAAGGTCATGCCAGAAACACTAAGAGCTCTCTGGGGCGCATGCAGCTTCGTTCCCAGTGACACCTTGGCCTCCACCAACATCCCTCAGCCCACATGAAGGAATTTCCCAAACTGCTACACGCCACCTCTAGATCTTCAGCAGTTTTTGTTTTTCCCAGTGCTTTTTCTGATGCAGTGAACTAAGATGTCTCCAATCTTTAGATACAATTTAAGAGACACAATTCCTTAGGAATGGAAGAAGTTCATGTTTTAAATTTCTGCTCCAGGCCACATTTCATGAATCCATCCAAAAGAATAGAATAGGCCTTCAACAGAGCAAAACATGGGATTTTCACAAGACAAGACTCTAACACCACATCTGTTGTCTTTGAACACCCCATTTGTTGGGTATAGAAAAGGAGTAGATACCCCAGTGTCCTGTTTTTTGACACACTGCATCCTGACACCCCTCTGAGGACAGTGGCAACACAGTAACATCACAGAAGGAATTTGAGGCAATTCCTCCACAGAGGCTGCAAGCAGAGACTGAAGCCATCATCTCCTGCCTTCCTATCAAAACACCAACCAATAAAAAAAACCTTCAGTGCAGGCACTCAGGACTAGCCTCTTCCTCTGGGGCTCTGGGCAGCTGTCACTAGAAAATCAGCATTTACAATTGCCATGCCAACACAAGGGCAGGTCCTGGCAAATGACAAAGCCATAGCAGTACATTGATACCTTGTCTGTTTCTCTCACCCAATGTCCTCACTCATTTTTTTCCAAGTCCCTCTCTTGTAGCTTGATGCCAAAGGATAGGAGAAGAGGCTGAGGGAAGAGGGTGAATTTTAAACCATCTCTCCATATAAATAGAATAGGTTATGCATGCCTTTCTGAAGTACGATATTAATCCCAATTGTGCCATAAAATATATATGACTCACTTGAGCCTTGTTCTCTGGTGAGTTATGAACTATTATGTCACTCATGGGATAAGTATTATGTCTCTTAAGAGACTATCACCTTTCCTCTGTTTTGTAGTAAAAAACTTCACTGAAACCTGCCATGCCTGATATAAGCAACTTCTTTTCAAGCACATTAAACCTTTTCTTTTTACAGCTTTCTTCATTTAGCTGATATTCACATCAGGGTGAGTCCTTTCAGATGCAGCATAAGCATAAGTTAGTATGTAAGAGAAGTAGTCATTTAGCAGAATTTTTTCTTTAATAAATCTGATGATATTTATATTTCATCACAGAGCAGAAAGTTGGGGGGTTTTTACACATTTAAAGATTTATTCCTGTAGTAAGTATCCAATTAATAGGGTTTTAGCATGCAGACAGGATTTGTATTTATGCTGAAGAAAATGTGTTCTCATTATACTTTCATTCTCATGTTAGATTTATTGTGGGTTCCATTATAATTTATTTTAGTAGCTCTGTTTTCTAATTCTTTATATTTACATGTCTTTTCCAACAAAAATAATAATACATAAATAATACCTGACAACACTTGCAGATTTTCTCTATTTGTATGCTTCAATTCTCCAAGCATCTTGGAATGGAAATGCTGTGAACTACAAAGGAAATCTCTATGTGATCTCTATTACATGAAAAATTATCATTTTTATATCCTCTTCACTCTGCCAAGTTCTTTCCAAGTTCCTGTTTGCAATGCATAAAAGTAGACAAGTAATGGTAGCAAACCCAAGTAGGAATACTCACTACATACACTTATATTTTCAATGTGTTGCTGCAATTAGCAGTGTCAGAGGACAGCCTGCTGCATTGCAGCAGAGAGCTCTTCCCTATTTACTGTCACATGTATTTTTCCATAGGCTTTTTTGGGTTGCTGGCATGGGATTTATGATAACACAATCCTACCCCTGCTATCCTGCAAACTGCTGCTGAGAAAGATGTTTGGTCACTAGCACTTTGCCCAGTTCCTAACCCAGTCTGCTTGGGTTTGCACTGGTGTGCAGCAGGATGGGAAGTTGAAACTATGGCAAGACCAGACTCAGAGTCACCAGCCAACACTTACAACAAGAAAAGATCTTATGCTGAGCAAGTTTTTCCACACATTCTGCATAGGTTCCTACAGGGTGCTGTACAGTAGCTTTCCCAAGCCTGTGAAGTTTAAGACAGCTTTCTCACGCAGCCCATCCAGAGCTTTAACCCCAGCACTAATTCCAGCAGGTCAGGCTGATGGCAGTCAGGCAGAGCACAGGCAGTGTATGACCAGAGAAGCCAGCTGAGTTACACTGCAGTCATAATACTGTATGCAAGAGCCAAATCTGGCCAAGTGCTATTGCAGTAGATGTTGCTTTCATTTTGCATTGTACCCTCTGCTGGGAAAAAAAATGACTTTGTGTTAGATATCACATCTAATTATTCCTGTTGGGCTGGCCCAGAGAAATGTCAACAGTGCATTGTAAGTGCTAATTGGGGTGTCCATGCTCTGCAGTAGATTTGGGATACAACACCCAAGACTAGGGAGGTTAAGCATGTTTTAGAGTACTGTACTGTAATGAGCTTAGTCTCCATGGAAGAGGCACAGCTTTGCTACACACACTTTGTGCTGCATTGCCCAAGCCACACACCAGTGTGCTGGTTAAGGCAGGCTGTCCGTGACCGTCACCAGCAACCAGGAAAGGTGAGTGGGCTTCCTAGGGCATGCTGCAGAATGCTCAGCAAAGCAGAGTGAGGTGAAGAGAGAAGGAAAGAGAATGAGGGAAACGAGACAGGGGGGAAAGTAAGGGGGGAAAAAAAAAGACTGCTGAAGAATACAATAAATAAAAAGTTGCCTGTGTGATTACCTTGCCTCCCACTGTTTTAAGCAGAAAAGCTCACTAATCTATTAGACTCATGTGATATAATATGGGTTGAGGTGCCAGTGCCTGTACTTGGGCTCCCTTGCAGACACATGCTTTGCTGCTTTTTCCCATAGACCCCATCATGCTTCTGCTGAAATGTTAATCCAGCCTTATTTCAGAACTTCTAATGCAGAAAAAGTACATTGTTTTGGTCTAGGGACAGTGACAGTACTTGAACACACAGGATCCAGACAAATTACTAGTGGCAAATCCACAAAACAGGGGGTTTTGACAGCCTTCATTTCCCACATTGCTCTGTCCTGCTTTAGAGCACCAGTTGGAAAGAAGCTGCCTGTTACTTTCACAGTGCTGGGGTAGCAGTGTCTGCTGTGACATCCCACCCACCTTTCTACATACTCAGGCACTGATTCATCACTTTTACCAGGCAACCTTTAAAACTTTCAGGAATTCTTCTTGTTAGACCTTCTCATAATGAAACCAAAGTATTTAAAGCTACAACACGCCTACTAGCCTATCAGGCTTGAAATCTGACAAGGAGCTGCTACTCCATGTGCTTTTATGTCATGGGGGACCTTTTGTGCCCCTCAGTGTGTTTGCCCCACTTCCATGGACAGTGTTGCATTAGGCCAGTATCCTGCTTTAAACAAACCCTACAACAGGGTTGACTTAATGGAAACAGGCTTCAAGCCTGAAATACCGTACTTGTTCAGATGTTGAGGCAAGAATATGAGATGGAAATCTGAAAGACTATTGTAAGAACAAAGATGAGGCCTCAGATTTGTTCTCTGTTTCACATAGTCCTTCCATCGTTACTACACTGTATGCTAATGCAGAAGAGGTAGGCAATTATTCCCAGGTTTTCTTCATATTCTGTTGTTCTGGACCTCAGATTAAAATGTAACAGTGCCAGACTCCACAGAAAATATAGGGCAAAAACTCACAGACAGACTGTCAGCAAAGGGCTGTGCTGACCCTGGGGACAAGGTCTGGGGAGGGCAGTGTGGGAGGGGTGCTGGCTTAAGCTCTTTGAACATGAGCTGTATTCTTCCAGAGGGGAAGGCATACAAGAAGCTGTGCCTCTACTGTGTGTATTCAAACAGTGAGATGAAGCTGCTTTCAGAGAGAGACAACTCACTAAGTGCAGGATTTGCCACACTGTTCTCAGTGGTGGCATCCTGAGGTTGGTCACCTGGGAAATCCTCTTTTTAAGGACAGTATCCCGAGGGAGCAGCTCTAGTTCCTTTTCCTCACTCCATATTCATCAAGACCAGTGCAGCTGCACAACTGAATCAAATTCTGGTAATAGGTGTTTTACCCTGATTGCAAGTGAAACAAGTGATAAGATGTCAGCTAAGCTGCCCACCCACTCTAGATGCCCAGGTGTATCCACACGCTGCTGTACAAAACTCAGAGACAGATGCTGTCCTGCATGTTTTTAGAATGATATCCATGTGGATACCTGCACTTGGTATGGAAGGAAGTGAGAGGTATTTAGAAAAGCATGTCAAGCTAAAGAGGACACTTGAATTTAAATGGGGACATAACAGTGTACAAATCACTGCATGCCTGCATCAAGGTCTAGAAGAGAGATGCACGTTGAACAGCTGAAAACCTACCTAGAAACCAGGTGCGCACAGCCCAGATCTAGATATCTGTGTCTCATATTTTACATAGATTATGTATATGCTGCACTGCCACAGAGAAACGCCCGCCACATATGCTGCAGAAAGTGAGGATGGAGAAGAAAATACTAATTCTGCGTATCTTCTTCACTGTCTAGATCCACTAGTTGTATTTTTGTTTGCTTTCTGACATAGCATAAAACTGGGAGGGGGTTTGTGACAAAAACCTAAATAAATATTTAATGTATCAGCACCTGTCATATAGTTTCTGTGCACCACCACTATCAATTTCCTGGTAGTTCTCCTTCCCTACCCAACTTCATTAAAGAATAAAAGTAAAGTAATAAGTCATTTCACACTCTGTCTGACCATTATACAATAATAGCAAGATTTCATGCAAGGGTACAACATTATGCCCATCTGCAATCACAGTCTCTTTGCAAAAATCTCAATTCACACTTCACATGCAGCTAACCTTGTTACCATTCCCTTCCTAAACCCATCAGTCTTGCCACTGCACGTCTTCACAGCCCAACATCTTAAAATTCATCACTTTGACACCCTCACATCCCTACAGGTCAAACTAAAGACACCTACCAAGAATAATTAAGGGGTACCCCAGATGTTTAGTTTACTTCTAGGCAACCTTTCCCAGAACTGGGTACAGTTCTCTGTTCATATGCTGAGATCCATGGAAGGTGCTTGTTTTAAGGGAACGAGACCTCCAACAAATTTCAGAACTCTTCACCCCCTCTTTTTTTCCTTTTTTTTTTTTTTTTTTTTACAAGTATAGCTCTTTGTAGTTGGAATTTGAAAAAGAAGCGTGATAATGAGTAGGTTCAGGGAAGGAAAGGTGTTATCTCATTAAGGTAATTACTAAGACAGTCCCACCATTACCTCGGTTTGAAAATGTGGCAATTAAAGCGCCCTACATGGGCTCCCAGAGACGAGGGAACGAGACAGTCTTGGACAACTTTTGCGTGCCCGGGCCGGGAGAGCCGACCCCGCGGGGCACGGCCCGAAGCAGCGAGGGGGCCGCCGGGAGCCGCCGCAACAGGGGCCCGCGGCCGCGCCCCCGGCAGAGCGCGGCTGCTCCTGGGGAGGGCGCGGTCATAGCGGGGGCGCCCCGGGGGTCCCGTCGAGCCCAGCACCTATCGCTGCCAGCGCAAAGCGCCTTACTTGGGTTCCTTTGAAATCTGCAGATTTTGAGGGCTGGCGTTTGTGCACTTCCATTAATAGAAGCGACTTGTGAAAAATAGGGCATATGAATATGGAAAGGCAGTTTTAATGCGATGGGCGCTTGGATGGACCTGCTCTCCGGCTGGAAACACGCAGAGACAGGCACCGGTTCCGTCTGCCGCACGGCCCGTTAGACGGCGGGAGCAGCCCAAGGGAGGAGAGAAGTTCGGGGCTTTTTCGTGAAACGAGGGCACAGGGGAGGGGCGCCTTCGGGGGTCGCCCGCCCGACCCCCGCCGGTCCCAGTGGGTCTCCGACCCCGTCAGCTATGCCCCCCAATGAACTGTGGGGGTCACTTCGATGCTGTCCCCGAAACACAGCAGGCGGCTCCTCCCGCGGGACGAGGGCAAAGGACCATCCCGGCAGGCCAGGTTACCCGTACCCCCCTTTCCTCGCAGACGGAGCTCGACGATAAATCGGTTGCTGGGGAAGAAACCCGGTGGTGTCACCGGCGGAAGAAGTGGGTTTAGCAGCAAGACAGAATAGAAGAGGGGGAAAACGTGCAATTCCAACCTGAAACGGTTATTCGCCGCCCATTCCCGCCACCCCTAGGCTTGGAAAATTTCTTACATTATAAAGGGTTTTGTCCTTTCCACAGGTGAGCTCAGCCTAGCTGCACCCACTCCACGCTCTGGGCTGGAACCGAGGTTTTCGAGTGGGCTACAATTAGGACTTAGGGTGACTTACAACACACATTTTTACAAAAATGTGATGTAAATTTGGAGGAAAGTAAATTCTGCAAAGGGAGAAAATAACAAAAGTTAAAAACCCACCCCAACAAGAAACACCAAAACCTGCAAGAGGGATAGCCAAGCCTCGGAGAGGCAAAACGGCGTTACATGCGGGCGGCATGTAAATGCAACCAGGGTGACAGGCACGGCAAGGAACTCCATTCGGTGCTGCTTACTGGTTCCCAGCGTCTGAGCCGGACTCGCTTGCCCGGCTTGGAAAGCGGATTCAGCTCCCGAGCACTCAGCTGCCACACCGGCGCCAGGGCGAGCACTCTCGGAGCGGCAAATACAATCCTTGTCTCTGTACCCCACTCCAGAGGAGTTCCCCTTCTCACTTTCTGCCCTAACGATGGCCAAGCTAATTCCCCGAGAGAGCGAAGTAATTAAACATCATACTGCTGTTGCATCCTGCAAGAGAGACCATCAGCCGAGGGCAGCGGAGCAGCCCGCCCGCGGCTCCGCTGCCGGGACGGCTCAGCCCAGAGCTGGAGCCCAGCGAGTCGCCGAAACCTGCCTGAGCGTACCACGGGTTCCCCGAAGGAGCCTCCCGCGGCGTGCCCACCTGCAAAACACATAGCACGGCCCAGAGGAAACAAACCAAAGGGGAATCGGGCATAGGGTGTCCAAAGGGTCTCCCGGGTCTCACCGCGGCCGCGCCGGTGTCAAACCGGAGTGATGCGACACGGGGGAAGCGGAGCGGCCCCGTCTCGCTTTTCACCCCTCCTGCTGGTGCAGAGGCAACGCTCAAACAGTTAGCACACAGCCCCAGCTCAGGGCCGAAGAGCCAGGTCCGGGATAGGACAGAGGCTCTCTCCGGGGCGGTGGGTAGCGGGGATACGAGCCTGGTGGCGCTTCGGCATCCAGAGGCTGTGTCAGCCTCCTCTGTCTTCACCATCGCCCGCCGGCAAGCGCCGTGAAAGGCGGCCGCGAGGTCCGGGGTGACGGGAGGCTCCCGTGCTGCCCGGCCGAGCCCGACCTCTGGAAGGCCGGGCGGTCTCGCGGGGCGGGACGCCGAGTGCGGGCCGAGCCCGCCCGCGCCGTCCGGAGCTGTCCGTGGTGCTGAGAGCGGGCGGGGCCGCAGCCGTCCGGCGAGGTGCAGGAGTCCTCGCGGCTGGAGGGGCCGGAACTGCTCCGCTCCTTGCGGGCCGCTGTCGGGTGCGGGGAAAGCAAACACTAAGGGCCACCCCACGGGCTGCCGCGGTCCCTCGCGTACTGACAGCTCTGCTACAGCCTCACGGACTGTTTCCACGCCAAGCGCACCAACAGCCAGCTCTTTTCCGGCGGGTGCCGGTATTTCCCGCTGTTTAAGGCTGAGAGACCGCATCCCGTTCGTCTGGCAACAGATGGGTTTGGTTGTTTGGTCACAACCACTTCCAGGGCCGAGAGCAGGCCTTCGCCCAGAAGGGGCGAAGGGTTGAGAGGGACAGGGACTGCAGGAATTCAGCAGCTCGGTACCAAATCTGGTGCCACGGCGAAAGCAGTTGTCCGAGGAAGGAAAGGGGGACGAAACCCGGCCGGCGCGTCTGGGAAGGCATGGCAGCCAACGGCGCCAAGCCGCGCCCGATGCCTGGCCCCGCGCCGTTCACCGCGCTGGAGGTGGCCCCGCGCGTTCCGGCCCGCCGCCCGCCTAGCTCTTTGTCCTGCCGCAGCGCTGAAATGCGGGCCCGTGTGCCGGGGATTTTAAACAAGCAACGGAGCCCGTTCCTTCCCCGTCTCGAGGCAGCCTGACCTCGGGTCGGCTCCATTCCGGTGCGAATCGGGAGCGGGACAAAGGCCCACTTCCCAAATGGGGAAAGGAAGAGTGAAAGAGCGATTCCTGCTCCAAACCTCCTCTGGCTTACACGTACTTTCCAGTTGAGTCTGGAAATACATTTCAGGGGAGGTGGTGGTTCCTCGCCCACCTCCTCTGGTAGCCCCTGCTGTAGACACCATCCGACACGGCACCGACAGCCCTGCCACGCTCCCCCTCTCCTCTCTCGCTCCTTCCTTCTACCGTTCCCAAAGCACTGAGAGGCCCTTGCCCTGTTGGGCACCCCGCGGCCGGCCCTGCTCGTGAGGGGGACACATCTATTTTACATGAACTTTCCTTCCTTGTTGTCACTACTTTTCAGAGAGTTTATGCAATCAAAACCGAGCCATCACGAACAACGACCTGGGACTAGCTTTTCCAGCTGCATTGCCTCCTTTCGTGAGAGATTCGTTGTTTAGACTCAGGAAAAGGCCCTAACGAGCCCAAAATTTCCTACCTCCTTCCCCAGCCCGCATAGGGTGCGTTTCCCGGGAAAACCTCGGTGGCAATGCGGGCAGACAGATTTCTCTGGCCACTTAGGGACCCCCTCCCGGGTCATTCCTACGGGGGGTATTTGGGGGCCACGGAGGAGGCGCGGGGGAATAGCCAGCGGCCGCCACAACACGGGCGAAAACCGAAGTGGGCGTTCCCGACCCGCTCCCCTTTTGTTAGATCAAGGCAAAGGTCAATATGGTTTTAGTGCGAATTTATTAGCAGAGAAATCAGCAAGCCGCTCGCTAATTAGCAAAGCCCAAATAAACGTGCCCGGAGGCTTCTCTTTTCCTTTTTTCGTTTGTTTTTTTTTTTTTTTTCCCTTCTGTCTCGAAAGAAAGGGGACTCACGAGCAAAAATAGAGAGAAGGAAAAAAAGCGCCAAACCCTCAGAGGAGAGGATAATACGGGACTTTATGAATGTTTTATGGGTAATTGCTGTATAACTTTCTAACTTCACAGGGGGGTGTTCACCTCCAAAGGCTGGGGACACAGCCGTCCCCGGAGCCCAGTGGAGGGTCACAGCCCCCAGTCCCAACCTGCTACCCCTCTGCCCCCGCGGGACCCAGCGGCCGGCATGGGGAAGGGAAGCGCTCGGCAGGAAAGATGCCTGCCAGGGGAAAGGGCGGGTGAGACGGTCACGCACAGCAGTAAAGTTCAAAGGCCAGCGGGGCTCGGGAGCTCCGTGTCCACCGGGACCCCTCTGCCCTCCCTGCCTGTTTCCCCTCGTTACTCACCCCGACCGCCGGCGCTCACTGCCTGTCCCAGCTCCCTGCGGAGACAGCTGCCGGGCCGGGGCCACATCCCCAGGTCCTGCACGGTCCCGTTGCGCCCGCCCCCAAGGGCCAGAGCCTCTACCCGCCGCCGCCCTGCCCAGGTGCTTAAAATAACAGCGAGGAGCACGACACCTGAGGGGGGATTTGATTTTCCTTTAAAATACAGATAGGGAAAAACAGCGCCAGTTAAGAAACAACAAGCCTAAAACTCAAAATGTGTTCAATATAATATTGAAAATAAAAAAGCGGCATCTGCCTTTTCTACTCTGAATTTCTTGAGTTCTTGTCACGGAGAAATTAGCTACCTTGAATTTTCACGTTTGTTAAAAAAAGATAAAGTTTATTTCTTTTTTGTTTTGCTTTCCCCTGTAATTTTTCAGTCACAAAAAAAAAATCTATATTTTATCATCTAAGCATTTATTTTACTGAATCCAAAAAGACATGAAAAGGGATAGGGAAGAACCACGTTCGTTCATTTTAAACTAATGTATAGAAGTGAAATTTTTTCTTCTTTTTTTTGGACGACATATAATAAATATGATATAGCACTCAGCACTCGGTCTGTACAATTCTGTTCGCATTAGGGAGCATGCCACTTTGCAATAAGAAAAAAAAAAAGGTAATGAGAAAAATCAGTGCAAAGTTCTCCGTTTCCCCGGTCTTCTCCGCCGGGCGGGGGTCGAGGCGCTCTCATTCCCTCCGTCCTCCGCAGCCATTTGTCTCTCCGGCGGGCTCGGGCTCCCTCTCCCTCTCCTCCTCCACCCCCTCCGTCCCTCTCTCTCTCCGAGCTCCAAGTCCTGCCTCGCAGGAGCCGAGGTCGGCGGGTCGCCCCGCGGCTCTGCCCGCCTTCCCCCGCGTGTGGTCGTTTCACTTACGGGCTTGGCTCTGGGTTCACGGTTCAAGAGTCCCTGCTCTGACTGATCGCCTCCCTCGGTGGCCGGTGGCTGCCTGCAGAAGCTCCTGCCCCTCGGCTTCCCCTCGCTTCCTCCTCTGCGGTGCTGGGGCTTGTTTGGGGACGGGGAGGGGAAGGGCTCGTTGCGGGGACCGCGGTGCCGTTTCACCGAGGGTGCGGGGTGCCGGGCATGGGGTTGGCCAGGGGGTTGAGGGCCGGCTGCCCGCCGGGCCCCAGCCCGTGGATCAGCACCCGCGGCACCAGTGGCCGCTGGAGCTGGGGGTGCGGCGCGGGGGGAGTCCGGTACATGCTGCTGTACATGGCTGCGGCCGCCGCGGCCGCCGTCGTACTGTCCATGCTGCCCAGCAGGCTGGGGTGATAGAAATAAGGCGAGGGGAACATCCGCTGCAGTGCTGAGTAGTTCCCGGCCTCGGCCAGCAGCTCCAGGCCCACCGCCGTCTGCCGCTTCCACTTCGTCCTGCCGGGAGGAGCAAGAGGCGGCTGCAGGGCGGGCGCCACGATGGGGCACCTAACCCGGTTTCGCGGGAGTCCGCAGGCGGCGAACCCCCTCCCCTGCGCGGCCCCGCACCACCGGGGCCCCGACGGGGCGCACTGGCCCCGTGGGCCCGCACACGGTGCGATTCTCCCGGCTGTACCCGGTTCCCCGTCCCAGCCCCACGACACATGCATATGGTGACTACGGCCAAATTAATAACCGTGGTGCGCAGTTAGATCGCAGCGCGCTGACACTAATGGTTTGCGACAGAATTAGGGTGGCTGCGACCGTATGTAATGAGACAGAAAATTACGGCAGCGGTGACAGGGGCTGGACCCCCCAGCCTGCCGCCGGGAAGGGCGCGGGGCAGCCGTCGGGAGCACCCCGCACCACCTGGGCTACCGCGGGCAGGAACCCAGCAGCGCCTGCCCGCCCCCCGACTCTCCAGGGAGACCCTGGGCCGTCGCCCCGCCTGGGCCCGTCTTACCTCCGGTTCTGGTACCAGGTTTTGACCTGCGTATCGGTGAGGTTGAGCGCGGCGGCCAAGTCCATGCGGTCCTGCACGCTCAGGTACTTCTGACGCTCGAAGCTGCGCTCCAACTGGTTGAGCTGGTGGTCGGAGAAGGCGGTCCGTGCCTTCCGAGGCTTCTTGGCGCGCACCGGCGGGCTGTCCCGGCTGCTGCTGATCTCCCGATCGCCTTCCTCCTTTGTCCCTGCGAGCGAGCCGAAGCGCGGTGAGGGCCGGCGGGACACCGGCTCGGCCCTCGCCCAGCCCCGCCCCGCCGCGGTTACCGGGCCCCGCCGCCCCCTCCCCGGGGGCTCCTCCGGGGCACGGGGGGAACGGTCAAGTATGGCGGGGGGCGGCAGCGAGCCTGTCCAGGGAACGGCGGGATTTCCACTCTCCGTTTGCCAACTACAGGGCTTTCGTTATTTTCTCGCCCTCTCCCCCCGGCCCGAAACGCCGGGAAATCGATCTGTCAATCCTGCTCCATTCGGGCCCGGGTTTGTGGCGCTCCTTGATCTTCCCCGCAGGAAGAACAATAATCTCCCTAATTGACCCACTGGGGAGGTTGGTGCACACAAAAATGGCCAGACCAGACTGTACATCTGGTTTAGGCACTCGTATGCTAATACTGAAGAGCAAAACGAGCGGCACTTGCGGGCACCTCGTTGCTCTGAGCCTGGCGAAAATAGCTTAATTCGGCAAAATAAGGAAAATGTGTCCTGTTGCCTTTCGGCTGCACCGGGCTGCCTGCGGGGAGGGCAGCTCTGCCGACGCCGAAGGGAAAATATCTCCTCTCCCTGCTCGCCTTTCCTTACTCTTTTCCTCCCTTCCCCTTCCCACGCACACATCGCTATTTTCATTTCCGAACCCCGCACGGCGGGGGCTTCCCCATCAATATGAAATCCCTAATTAAAACAAAAAAAAAATTAAAGAAGGAAAAATAAACCTTCTATCCCGGCGCAGGGGAAACGTGAGGGTTTTGCCAAACGCACAAAGCCCTTCAACCTCCCTCTGCCCACCGCGGGCCGAGTTGTTATTATTATTATTTTATTTTTAATTAAAAGTTGTTTTTTTCGTTTATTTGTTACTGATTGCTGGGGAAGTGGAATTTTTAATCTTAATTTTATTTTAGATCGAATAAGTAAAAATGAAAAGGCTGAAGGCAGTAAGTGCAGCTGAGCAGCCGGTTCTTAGAAAGCCGGAGAATCATTTATGCGCATTTGCATTAAAAATAAATACAGCCTGATTTCCCATGCGATCCCACTGCTTGGGCTATTTTCCTAAAAACAGGGAAGTTAAATTTGAAAAAAAAAAAAAGAAAAGAAAAAGAAAAGAATAAGAGAAGGAAAGGCCAACAGATATTAAATTAAAAAAAAAAAAAAAAAAAGCGATTTCATTTCCTACCGACCTTATCCCCGCGGTAGCGAGGATCACCGAGTGGTCCCGGCAGAGCGAGCGCTCCTACTGCAGATTTTCCCCACGATTTTCGTTTCACCGATGAGGCCGAACGCAGCGGCCCCGGTTTTACCGGCGGCCGAGGCGGTGCGGAGCAGGGCCGGGCCGTACTTACCGTGGCATTTGATGTCCCCCTGCGCGTCGTCGCGCTTGTCGAGCTTGGCTTTGCCGTCCTCCTGCTCGAGTTTGGGCCTGAAGCTCTCCGGGGCCGCGCTGCCCTCCTGCTTAGGAGTGTGATGGGGAGAGGGGACGCTGGTACTGTAAGGTGCACACGCCGCCAGCGGTTTGCTGTCGCCCAAAATGTCCTTAATTAAAAAAGAAGATGTGGAAGTCCTGGGGCCGGAGCTGGCCGAGCCCAGCTGGGGCGGCGGCGGTTGCGGGGGTGACGGCTGCAAACTCGGCGGCGGTGGCGGCGGGTGCGGGCCGAGGTGGAGGTGGTGCGGCGGCGGCGGGAGGTTTTCCGCCACCCCTAGATGCGGCTCGGGGTGCTCCATGCTCACCGAGATGGGCGACGAGGGCGCCGTCCCCACCGTGTCGATTTCTGAGCAGGGTGACGGCGTGGCCTGGCTCCTAAAATCCGCCGGCCGGCCGTCGCCGTGGGGGCGAAAATCTCCGTTCATGACTCCGGGGCTGCCGGTGCTGCCACCCGACAGGATCGTGTCTATCCCGAAGCTGGACCCGCTCGGCCCCTCCATGGCGGACCGTTCAGCGCCGCGTCCGCATCCCCGTGGGCGGCCGCGGGGGTCTCACCGGGAGTGGAGGAGAAGGGATGTGGGGGGGCAGAACTGGGTTACCCCAATCAGCGCACCGCCGGCGCGGGCGACACTAACGCGGGGCCCCCGCCGAGCCCCACATCGCCGCCGGGTCGGCTCGCCGCTACCCAACTTTGTTGCGGGAAGTTGCGGGCGCGGAGCGGGGCGGACACCGGCCACTGCGGCGCACCCGCCCGTGCCCACCGAGCTCCTCTCGGCGGCGGCGACTCCCCCCGTGACGTCACAGCCGCCGCGGCCCCCCCCGCCGTTTATTATAAACCCGGGCTTTTGCCGCCGCCGCCGCCCGCCCCCATTGGCGGAGGGCCGCGAGGGGGCTGACGCAGCGCGGACCGCAGCCAATCAGCGGCGGCGGCGGGCACGGCCGCGGGAGGCGGGTGCGCGCCCCCGTTCCCTCCCGGACCTGTCCGCGCCGCCGCCGCCCCGTCGGGCCTCTATTCCCCCGGTCACCAGAGTGGATCCTCCCGGAGAGTATCGTCTGGTGTTCCCGGGACGGTTCCCTGGTTGAATGTCAGAATAATAGGAAGTGCCAGCGACAAGACGTCGTATTAACTCTGATGAAGCAGCGTGTCAAGCTAATTAGAAGAGTAATTATAAAGGTGATAATGAATGATTTAGAGTTCTCCGAGTTTTATTTTAGTAGGAATTGCCATTTCCAGGGTCCTGTGAAGCACAGCCCTACACCTCTCTTCCCGGCCTCCAGTAGACTCGAGACCCAACCAGCCCCCAAATCATCCGCGGCACCAAACCTCGGGGGCACAAGGGAACTGGGCATAGCAGTGGAGGCGCAGGGAAAGATTAGGGCAGGATGAGCCCAAGAGGCATTTTTCGGGTGCTGGTATTCAGCGTGGGCACTAGGGGCTACCTTAGGTGTAGGGTCACTGGCATCTCCACCCCGCATACAGAGGCTGCCCCGGTGATGGGAGCCCCCCGCCAGCCTGGAGTGAGGAGTGGGGAGTGAGGACGCGAGGGTCCTTTCTAACCCCCTCATCGTTCTGCCTGCCCCGTACCGGGAGTGCCCCGTCCGGCCCTGCACAGTGCTATGCGGATGTGGTGGCAGCGCGGGTGCGCCTCCGCGGTTTCCCACCGCGTTTTGTTTCCTGGGGAAGCCGTCCCGCTCAGAGCTGCGGAGAAGTGCGGGGAGCGCTTGGGGAGCTCAACGGGAGCGAGAGACAGTGTCCAGCTGGTAACTCGTTGCGAGTGTTTGGATCCGACGTGAGATGCCGCAGCCCCGGGACAGCGGTGAGGGATGAGAAGCTGCGCCCCGACATGAGAGATGTCAACGTGGAGAGTGCCGCGGCCTTCGGCTCCTCTTCCGACGGCTTGGGGCCGGCCTTCCCTCGTATGGAGGGGGGCGAGGAGCTTCTGGGTCCTCGCTGGTATAAATCGCGGTGCTTCCCTGAGATTCACCAGTCACCGGTGCCACACTCGAAAGGTAATGCGGCGGGACAGGTCCCGGCCCCACTGCCGCACTTCGGAAGAAGTTTTTCGACGGCAGGGAAGCCTACCCGCAGGCAGCCCGTTGCTACCGACCATCGCCCACTCCGTCCCGACGGCTCCACTCGGCCGTCAACCTCCCCGCGGGCAGCCGGGGGAAGCCAGCCGTACGGTTTGCCGCCGGGCTTTAGGCACCGGTGCTGCGCCCGGAGGCCGGTGAGGGAGCAGAGGCGGCGGGCCCGAATGAGGTGCAGGGCCGCCCGTGTCCGCTGGGCGGCGGTGGCGGCCGCCCCCGTTGTCCTCGACGGGCGCCCAGCGCGGACGAGGCCGGAGGCAGCGCGGGAGCCGCAACCTCGGTGCGAGCTGGGTTGGCAGCACGGCGGGGTGACCTGCCAGCACGTCCCTACAGATGGGGGCCTTTGGAGGAACGGGGAGAAGAAAAGGGAACAGAAGAAGGAGGAAAACTGAGGAGTAAAATGAAAGACAGGAGAAAGGGAAAAACACTTAAATATCTACAAATGCCCAGGCAGGTTTTCTGCAGCAGGGAAGCAGCCCGCGGCGGCTGTATTTATCCTGCTGTCTTGGTTTGCAATTTGCCAAAACTATGTCCTAATTATCCCCGGGGGAATGCAGGATTCGGGGTAATATGTTACACTAGCATAATCCTTTAACTCACAATACACCTCCCCGTCCCGGAATCGGGATTTAGGGCTTAAAGTCATGTTCTTGAAGAGTGAACACCTTTCATTTCCTTCGCCTTATTTTTTAATCCTCGATTCCATTGTGTA
>NW_026138053.1:13337500-13377500 GCF_025592945.1 Manacus candei
CCCGGCCTCGCTCGCCCCGTCGCGACGGGACGCGGGCTTCCCCGCTCCAGTAACGCTGCCAGATGCAGCAAAACTAATATGTGTAAACGCTTTAGAGCCATCATCCGGTCCGCTTGCAGCGACGCTTCCCCGGGCGGCGGCCGCGTCCCGGCGACAGCGGCCGAGGCGGCAGCACCCCCGTCGGGATTCGGCCCTCCCACCCACCGCGAGTAGGGAGGCTCGCACTGGGATTTCTTTTTTAATTTCATTTTTGCCAATCACACTATGTTCTGATTTTCCGGCCAATTTTAAGTAGCTGATGTTTTGTTTGGCTGCTGTTTTATTTGCTGTCAAAAAGAATTTGATGCAGAAACCATTTAAGCATGTATACAACCCATGGAGGGATTCATTTGACCTCATTATACTGCAATAAAGAAGAAATCCAGTTTGTTAAATATCACCGAACCGCATGCATTTCACATCAGATCATAAGAGTTATGCTTCAAAAGATTATTCCAGAAAGTGCTTGGGAAGACGGAACGGGTTAACTTTACTTGCCAGAAGGTGTTCTGACAAACACAGGAAAAGAGAGAGAGATGCAGCCCCCTTTAAGAGCAGAGCAACTGAAGAAAAAAGAGATTTATGCTTTTAATTAATGGCAATTAAACCATGCCTGTTGGCTTGGCCTATGGCAATTGTTCCCTGCAAAAAGGAGGCCGAGCTGGTGACAAGCATTTGAATCCGCTAAGTTCTGTCAAGGGAGCTGACTCTGCAGGCATCAAAACCAAACTAAATCAATAAAAGAATTAAACTTTTATAAATTGCATTTTGACAAGTATCAGATACCGTTAAGCTTTGATATTATGAATTCCTCGGAGGAGATGCAAACAAGAAGGGCCGCAGTTAGAGATCCAAACAATCAAAGAGGCTTGTTAACATGCGCTGTCAAATGCATCAGTGCTATTAATTACTACAAATTAATGTGACTCTCTCTTCCTCTGGTGATTGGAATAATAATCAGCTGGATTCATGGAATGAGCACAGAGAACATATGCAACCCTGCCAAAAATAATAATTTAAGAAACTAGGAGACATTTGCAATCTTTATGCTTACAGGCTTGATAATTTGCTTGTTGCTAGTGTGTCCCACTTTACCCCATCCTTCTGATTGCTGGAAACTGTCTCATCTGCATCCCAAACGGACACGCTCTCACTCCCTGGCTGCAGCAGCACTTGTCCTTATGACAAAGTCTTTCTCCTCTTCAGGAGAGGTGTGAAGGCAGGAGGACGCACAGCTGAACATCTCACCCTGGCTGCCCAGGCAGGCCCTCACCATGGTTCCAGCCCACTCCCCATATCTGGGTCTGCTCAGAGACCCCTCTGCAGCTTCAGCTCCTGCACCCCACAGGAAATCGGATACTGGAAATGAGAATGGTATTTTTCCCACATGGGAAGGAGGTATGGAGATAGTAAAACCATGGTACACATACATCTGTCAAGCTCTGACCCTATTTCAGTAATGCAAGGCAGAAGAACAACACTACATTCTCCTACTCCAGTGAAATACCATTTCCCGTGCTAGCACAGAAACAAGCCAGCCCAAAAGGCAGAGTATCACCTTCTCATGAAAAGATTAACCATCCTTTGGCTTTGATTTCTTCCCCTGTTCAAATAACAGTGCCCTTGCATTGTTAACAATGCTACGGCAATAGCACACAACCAGTTTCCAGCTCAAACCACTCCTCGCAAAGGGCACAGCAGAGCTCTGAGCAGCTCTCACTCCACTCTTCTAATTTTACTGTTACCACAAGACGCTATCTTCCAGTAGTCTCTACAAAAGGACCCTTCTAGCTCTGGTGGACTTTAGAGAAGTCCTGTATTTTCCTCTGCTCATACAACCAGAGAAAAGATGGAGCTGGCAACAAGGCTTCTGGGGATAAGGGAATCTGAGGTTCTTTGGCTTGGTGGTGAGTGATCACTCCAAACATACAATGCCCTTACTCAGGCACGCCAAAAACCACAGAGCAGTACATGATAGCCATAGAAAGCAGAGTTCTCAGGCACCTTGGCACCAACAGACCAGGTTTGCTGGGGAGAGGCCTGGCATAGAAGCCTCCTGTGCTGCTGGTTGCTGCTTCTCTTTGCCCCATCAGTTGGACCTTTGTTCACAGGGTCCTCTTCTCCCCTGTCTACACCAAAGAGCTGGGGGCTGTAACCCAGCTTGCAGGGAGATCCAAGGCAGCCAGCATAAATGCACATCAGAATAGAGGAAGCCCTGAGCCAGGGACACCCTCTTCCCACTGCCTCGGGAGACTCCCTGCTGCTGGAGGGCTCCAGCACTATGCTTGAAGCTAGAGCTGAAGGCAGGGCTCGGGAAGAAGAGCAGATGGGTGAGGGAGAGAGAAGAAGCATAAAATTGATGGATGTCATTTTGTGTTCCCTTGAACACCGTAAACTAAAACATATCCCAACCTTTGCCCAGGGGACGACAAGGATAAGCAGGGTGGCATGCTTCTTACAGTCCTGAAATGGAAACAGGAACAGAGGAAAAGAGCAGGCCAGTTGTGCCAGCCCTGTGCAGTGTGTGGGAGAGCTCCACGGTTCTTTGCACTAACACACCAGGGTCAAAGTCTTCATCCCCAAATGCCTCTTTCTACAGACCAACAAATCCCATTCCCTGGCCTCAAATCTCACCACCTAAAGTCTGCTGCTTTGTAAGAAGGTCTGTGTCTCAGACCCTTGTGTGTGGTAGAGATCTCCTGTAGCCACAAGCCACAGAAATGCAACAAATCCATCTTGTAAGCAGGAAGCAAGGGCTGAGCAGAGCCCCTACTTCCTTGCTAAAGGAGGTTCTCTGACAGGCACCCCTCTAGTTCAGGATAGGAGTCACCATGATGGAACTAAAGGACAGCTTCTGACTACAGTGTGAGATAAATTAACTTGACACCATCTGGCAGCAGTTCTTCATTTTTGACAATATTTAAAACTTAATTTGAGCTCAGGCAGTGATAAATAGGTCTCAGATCTCACCTGGCTTTGGTAACCTCTTGACCTAGGCATATCAAGTCATTTATCTGAGGCTGTAGATTCTGATATTTTACTGCTATGCCTAATGTAAATAGACTACTGGACACTGCCCTTATTGCACTCTGGTAATCCTGGATTGATCCTGCTGAAGCAAGTGGGGAGCAATGACATCTATGTCTGTCTTTCATCAAACACATGATGAAAGTTGGTCATGTTTAAGCATGTTCTCCCAGCTGGAATCTGTAACAGATGATAGCCATGAAGCATTAGTGTTCCCAAACATCTAATGACAGGGTAGGGTGGACATTTTATTATTAATGTTACAATTATTTCCTTTAAAATTTAACTTAGCTCTAATTTTCTCTCTCTAAATACTGCTGACAATGGCTTTAGCATGTGTATGTATGTCTATGCATGTATGTACACATATAGATTCTTGAGTGTCTATAAATAAATAATCCCTTTAGACAGAACAGCATGACAGCAAAAGCTTTCAGATGAAAACATGGTGTGAAAATGTAGCATGTCTCTTCTCTTTATTTTCTATGGCAAATGCAAAGAAAATTTATTGCTTCAAATATGTGTAATCATTTTTATCTGATTATCTGTAGATGCTCTATATGGCTCTGTGCATGAGACTATATTCTCTGTCTCCTGCAGACATCCTAGTTTTTTACAGGCTTCCATTCTTTCACATATCTTTATGAATTTGAAGGAGCTGCTTAGAATTTG
Organism: Manacus candei; assembly: GCF_025592945.1. Classification (NCBI taxonomy): domain Eukaryota; kingdom Metazoa; phylum Chordata; class Aves; order Passeriformes; family Pipridae; genus Manacus; species Manacus candei. Next base: position 13,341,239 of record NW_026138053.1, read on the forward strand.
TCACTTATTTTTAACAATATAATTTTCTTTGGAAGGAACATTCCTGCTAAGCTTGACATGTGATATTTAATCACATATTGACCACTCAGGATTACTTTAATGCTTCCTGTCAGCTCCAGTACAGCAGGCAGAGTTCAAGCAACACATTTGCCTGGAGTTCAGTATTCATTTAAATCAAATTTGTCAGCTTTCAATTTTTTTAAATGTAATATTTTATTTTTATTAAATGCAAGTTAATAATGCCTTGTCAGGCCAAGGGCATATTTTATTGTGAACTCAGATGTTAAGTGAAATTGGAGCCATAACACCCTGCTAATAGAGTCATATAATCATCTTAATGCCAGCATCTCAACCTAAACAAACATGTGCTGGCTTTGTGTTCAGTTGTCTCAGGGAGCCTTTTCAGATGCATAAAACACACCCACACAAACACACACACACTCATCCTTTTAAATACACGTGCTCCTGGGTGCCGGTGCCTATGACACTTGAGTACGTTACTTAAAGATTTCCATGTGCTCTTTTTTCCTCTTCATAAGGCATCTTACTTGACTGGTGACATAACAGCCTGGGTTATTAATGCTGTCTATTCTCAGCTTCATCTCTAATTTTCCATGATGCTATCTGTAGTGACTTGATTTTTTTTCCCCCTGACAATATTTATGCATGCGAGTGTACACATATGAATACAGCTTTCCTACAGAGAGGTGCACAGTGAGCACTTGCCCACCATACATGCAACTTTGTGTATATCTGGGGGCATCAATATTAGACACACCTGCACACGTATATAAAACATTTGTGCATTGCAAGCATGTATACAGTTCATCTGCTCACACTAAACACTGCATAATACACACCCACAAAGGACACTGCAATATTTATCTTTACTTGAGTGAAGAGTTATCACTCTTCTTCACAAAGACAAATGTAGCAATGAGCAGCCGTTGCACGTTAGAAGGTAGGAGATGGATGGAGACTGATCTAGCCTTATAAACATACTGTAAACCATAGCACTGTAAAGTAACATAGTGTCACAGAGGGTGATAAAGCACTGCATCTTTACCAAGCATTTCCCAGCAGCAGGACAAACCCAGTCCCCATGCTGCAGCTGTGGGCTCCAGAGCCATTTCAGCTGCTGTGCCCTACCGGGGGTGGGTAATGGCACCTTATGTCTTTCACCTCTTAAATCACTGGCTCTGAAGGGGTACAGGTCAGCCGTGGCAGAGCTGTCCCTATCTGACAGCTGTGCTGAGGCGGTGGCAGTGAGGCGCTGGCCCGCGTGGCCTGGGCGCACAGGTGTCCCCATCACTGGCTACCCGTGCGACTGACACTAATTGGCACCCTTGTCCCTTGTCAGCAGGCTCGGCAGAGGGGCCAAGGAGTGAGCAGGCGCAGAGATGCACACTCTCCTCTCACCCCAGCACCAACTTCCCAGGCCAGAGCTGGAGCCCATTATCCCATGCAGCAGACACCCGCACCCTGCCTCCCAGGAAAGCCATGCTCCAACGCTTCCCACAGCCATAAATGTAATCACAGCACAGGGTAATAATGGTGAAGGGAAGAAGGGAGATGCACAGAGGTTAAGCAATGTTTTCCAGTGACATCTGAGAGGAGATGATGCGTTGCCACTGTAGAGAGAGATGGCAAGGCTGTTAAGGAGGGTCAGGGCCATGGAGGAAGGAGTTTTTATGTTAAAAGCACCCAGAGGATGTTCCAAGGCAGATCCAGGCATCCAAGACATTTATGTCCACGGCTAGCATCATGGGCTGAAGAGGGCCTTGGAAGGGTTTTAAAAACAAAGAATTTGGTTTCTCACAGGTTTGCATAAACCTCTGAACGTGTCTCTCCTGCCTCTGGTCAGAGAGGTAACAGAGGTACAGTTCCAGAATATTTCCCCAGGCAGCTCTGGAGATCTGACTTCAGTTTTTAACCCGTCTCTGGTAGAAAGTGTGAGAGGAGTAGTAACACCCACTTTCTCCCATGAAGAAAGTGTCTCCTTGGGCCCTCAGGAGCCCCCCAGCCCAGAGCAGCACCATTGTCCCTTCACTGCTCAGCTGAGCAGAGGGAGGGCAAAGCAACCCTAGTCCAGGTGGTGAGCGAGGGGCATGTCAAGTGTATTTGAAATTGAGACATTTGTTTTTCCTGTGCTTACCTCCACTACACAAACACACAGCTGCAAGTGGAGGTATTGAGCTTTCCTTCCCACCTCTGCCAAGGCCAGCAGTGCAGATGCCCTGTGCACATGCTGGATTACCCCACATCTGTGTGGGAACAGGTATGCTCATGCTTTCCACAAGCTTTAGTGGCAGCTAGGGGTACGGGCAAAGCCTCCTCCAACAGAGAGGCCAGCTATCTGGAGGTTAAAGGTGCATCTTTGGCACCATCTCCTTACATTTTACCTTTAATTGCATCTATTTTAAAAATTCCTCATTGAGCATGCTGAAAACCTGCATGCAACATCCAACCCTCAGCATGAGCCCAGACTGCCTCCATGGCCCTGGCTTCTCCCCGTTTAGGGGTACTTCAGTTGTCATTGCTCCCACCCTAGGCTAACCTTTCCAACCAGTGCCACCCCCAGCATGGGGGGAAAACACCTCTGTCAGGCTTTAATACCCTTCAGTAGGTTTTTCAGCAGGTACCTGATCTCCAGGGTGGTGTGAGGATCCCTTGTCCAAGTCCCATGCCCATCATAGCCAGCGTCTGGCAGTCGCTGGCTGGATCCCAATCAGTGCTGGGGGTGGGACAGGGACAGGCCAACACAGAGCCCAGCTCAGGACCTACTCAGAGACAGAGATCAGCAGCCTGCATCCTCCACAGGGAAAAGAAAGGGAAAGGATGTTGAAGAAGTGTGCCAGGGTACAAAGTTTTTATTCTGCCTCTACTCTTTAGTTGGTACCCAAGAACAGAAATGCCCTGGGCAGACTTGGATTGGGCTGCAGCCGTAACTGTGCCCACGGGTTCCAGGGCAGTGCGGGAAGGCAGGGGCAGTCGAGCAGTGGGACTTCTGCCCAGTGTCCTGCCCACTGTCACTGCGCAGTGGAGCTGTGCTTGGGCACACATAATGATGCTCAAGTAATGGCTTCACTGCTCTCTGGAAGCCAAAAATTAGAGCCCTCTGCAGAATAAAGAAGCAGCCGTACCTCTTGTCACACAGCTCAGCTCCATCCACAGCCAGGAAAAGCACTTCCCACCATGCCTTTCCATGGAGAGAGAAGAAAAACACCTAGAAGAAATTTCCTGACTGCTGTGTTCCCCCTGGAAGTCAGCAAGACTTTCCTAAGGAAGGAAGACATCGCAACTGTATTTCTAGCCCCATTACATCTCTTTGCTGTCCATCCTGCTCTACTGGCGCAGTGCTTCCCATCACTGAACACACAACTCTACTACCCCACTCTCATGCCACAGATTTATCCCTGTGCAGAGCAGTTTGAGCTAATGCTATTATGTCATCATAAAACTGGTATAACAGAAAATCAGCCCAAAGAGTTTCACATCCATTTACATGTTTGTTCAGACTGTCCAGACATAATAATGCTGACCAGATTCTAATGATCAAAAATGCAATAAGTTGGCAATAAGGCATATATATTAATTATAACTGCAGTTCAAGCATTATCTAATTTACATAAGAGCAATTAGAATCACAATTGACCTTTTGTAGAAACATAGGGCTATGCTTAATTCTAGCCACTAGCATTCAAAACATTTATTTAAATGATATTCCTTATTAATAATTATATGTTTTTGAAAATAATTTTTATGGCAAACAGAAAATTACTTGTATCTAGCATGTCTGAGGAAGAGAAAAACCCGTTCTTTATACCAACACACTCAAATTCTCTGGAAAATGGTGTAATATGCAACAGCAGAATAAAAATATATATATTTATTCTAAAACTACATTCTGTGAACATAAAAGCAGTTATATTTACCTTTTATCTAAGAATGATCAAATAACATCCAGTCCATGAGACTCCCACCTATTTACTTCTCAGTTCTTCTGTACTAACTATTTATTGTTTCTTGTACCAGTCACAAAAATTCCATTATTTAATGAGGAACACATATTTTATATCATATCACTGCCTTCCATGATTCTTGGCACCGTGGGCTAGAGCCTTCTCCCCAGTGCCCTACAAGGCAGCACTAGCCTCAGGGGTCAGGGAGAGGCAACAAAAGCATCAGCTGGAAGAACCTCTGCAGGAGGAAAATGAGGAATAGTTCCCTCAATTTTAGCCACGTTTAAAGTCCATGGGTCATTTTGCAAGTCCTTCTCCATGCCAGGATGTCTGGTAATAAAATAGCACCGATTTTGAGGGGATGGTTTGGAGGGGTCCATTTGAGAGCAGGAATGTTTCACATGAGTGGGGACAGCTGGGGCAAGCCCATTGCAAACGTGCCTGTGGTTATGCTTTCAATAGGTGGCACTTATGAATAATAATATGCATAATCTATCTTGTGCCCAGGCAGGAGAGAAAACATAAGTGGACAAGCCTGAAGGCATGGCCGTCTATTAAAGGTTGCTTGGGAATTCTCTGCAGAGTTAGGGCAAAACTGTGCTGCTAAACATGGCTGGGGGATTTGCATGTTTAAGAAAAGAGGACTAATTGAAAATCTCTCTCTTCTGGATGAATGATTTACATTTCTTACAGATCAAATTACAGAGGGTGAAATACAGTTTTGCCCTGTTGTTGTTTATTTGATTGCAAGCTTTCATTGCTAACGTTTTTTTATATTAAAGAGCTTCAACACTTAACACAGACTGTCAGAAAAAGCCCAAATTCCCAAGCCATGCTATGCACTTAAGTCTAAACCCTCCAGAAATTCAGTCCTGCTTTGTTCTGTGGCCATTTGTAGACACATTGAATTAGGCACCCAGGGCTCAGGATCTTAGTAATTAGTAACATAAAAATAATTAGGAAATTGCAAAAAAAAGAAACAAACAAACTCACACTCTCTCCTACCTATCATTACAAATGTAATCCAGGTCTATTCCCACCAGCAGCAAGGACAGTTTATCATAAGGGAAAGACATATTTGATTTTAAAGTAGTCCAAGAAATAATGAGATAAGCATCTTGGACTTTTCCCAGAGAAATACCCATCAGACTGACCCTTATTTTTTATCTGTTTATATAATGCCGCAGCTACTTTCTTTTAAAAGAAACTTTAAAAATGGTATTATTTAAAAAGAAGATATACATGTTTAATTCTGGTGAATCCACTTCCTTTGCACTGCAAACCAGGGAGCAGCCACTGTCCAGTTCTCCAGGGTATTCCCATTCCCCAAGGACCATGGGAAATTACTTCTGCTCCTTGTAACCCCGCCCAGGAAATGGCTCCCACCAGCTCAGAAACAAGCCTGGTATGGAGCTGAGCAAGGAGGCTCAGGAAACCCAGCATTTACCTACGAGCCAGGGAAGAAGAGTAAATGAGGAGGAGCTCTTCCATGAGACATCAGCTTGCCTCAGCAGGAGAAGGTCTATAGTAGGGACACCACAAACATGATGCTCATTAGAAATGCGATGCCAAGAGTACTTACATCAGGAAGAGGTTTCTCGATGTGTGGCACAGCTGATAGCTAACACCAGCAGGGACAGCAGCCTCAGCAAGCAACAGAGACTCAAGTCACCTCTGAGGCAGGAGACCCACACTCACCACTTATTTATCACACCTCAAACAACACAGCTGCAGAAGAGTATCAGAGTGCTGGTATGTTAATTGCAGATAGCTGTGTGAGGAGCAGACAACATCATCATCCTAGTATAAATAAAAGGAATGGGGCAGGGAGGCGACAGAATTTAGCACTTCAAATCATAGAGAGGGATTTCCTAAGTCCATGTACACAAAAGGCAGAGCACAATGAAAACTGGAGAAAACAACACTCAAGTATAAAATATCAAACATTTTAACTTTGTTTTGCTTGGCCAACAGAAATACTGATCTATTGCCATGGGAAGAAAACACATCTCTAGATCTTGATAAAGCTATGGGAGGTTATTTGGAGGATGACTTCCCTGGGCCAGTTAAAAGTGGTTGTGCTCTGATGAAATATATTCCATTCTATGACTTATCACAGCAAGTTGCCCAAAGATGCTGTGGTAGACGAGTCGGCAGCCCAAGATTTTCCCACACTCTACCTCCGGGTGTTCCAGGAAAGGAAAATTAAGTCCTGAAAAGGAGAAGGGGGAATGCAAGAGGAATCTAATATCAGGCTTTCTCCTGGCTTTGTCACTGCTAATCATCTCCGTACATGTGAACTGGGTGTAAAATGTTCCTATATTAGAGCTGTGGCTGTGCATAGGTGTAAATTACTACACAAGGTTCAGGGCAGCGCTCAGCAATGTCCAAGCTGCCTAATTAGCAGTTGTTAGTGTGGCAGAGCTATAAAGTGCTAACATTCAAATGTTATGACTGTGATACCTCTTGCCAAAATCCATAAAGTGTTTGGAAGCTGGCTAGTGTTACTGAATAAACTCTTTCTTCCGTCTCAAGCGGAGGCTTAAAGGCAGCCATGCTAATTAACCCCTCCTTTTAGTGCATCCATGGTGAAAATATAACACTGCACCAGGGCTGCTGCCACAACAGTGCCTGGCCCTGGCAGGAGATGCAGCAGGACTGCAAGAGCAGAGATCTTGCTTTCTGTCTCAGGCAAGGCAGCCCTCTAATTTGGGTATTGCTGCTCTGGGTGGCAAAGATGAAAAATCAAGTATTTTTTTAGGACTGTTATTTTAAAACTAAGCCCTTTGACTCACACAGTCAACCTCTAAAATAAGGCCTACAGGACTGGAGAAAAGCACTCATATAACATATAGTACTTGACATTGCCTATGGCTAAATATAGGGAACAAGATGTTCTCTGTGGCCATACCAAGCTTCCTTAGTCATATACACTTTAATCTAAGCCCTGCTACGGGGAGAGATCCCTGGCCCCATTCTCCCTTCTGAGCATCAACAGCAGGGCAAGCACAATGTGCGTCCACTGAAGCATGGCCAACTCGACACCAAGGCACAGCTCTGTGCAGATCAACCCAGTCAGGCAGGAGCATGCCCTTGGTGCAGTTAATTTCAGAGTTATTCTCTATGGTTAGCATCAAAGACATTTCCTACTGTACACTCGTATGAAATTACAGCTCCCTAATTTCATAAATGGCAAAGCACGTCTGACCCCCTTCCCCCAAATCCTCTGGAAAGCTATGTGTTGTACCCAGCTAGCACAGACCATGGCATGGAGACATCCCTATTCTGGATTGATGGCCACAGCATCTCTGGGAGGAGAGGGCCATGGGCAAGGGCTGCCTGGGGATCCTCGTCACGCGTCCATCTTCCCCAGAGGTAGGGGTCCCAGGAACTCAACTACAGCCTGTGAATACACAGGGTTTCAGTACAACCTACCTACACTGATGTTGACACCAAATGTCCTGAGCTTGCAGCCACCTAGAGCTCTGCAGAAGTTCACACCATGATCCCTGCCTTGCCACTGGAAAACTGACCTGCTAGAGGTTAGCACAGTTTTCCCCATGTGCAACAGCAGCACACAAAGGCAAAGCAGCTCCATTTCTTCAATCTGTGGCTTCTTCATCCAGCCAAATTATCTGAAGAGAAGATCCTCATTTTCTATCATTTTTACAACACTTTTCAAATCCCCAAAGACTTATGCTTGAAGTACATATAGTGAGTTAACTAACAGACTTGGGTTTGGCAACACAGCTTGATCCAAGTCCACAAAAAAAATTAGAAGCCCCATTGAACTCAGGCTTTGGCCTCACACAAGAGTAGGTTGAGGCTGTGGTGGGGAGAAGGGCTTTGCTCAGCCAGCACAACCCTCTGGCCATGACAGCTAGGAGATCTCTGATGGCAGGTTCAGCAGATGCGAGCACAGGGAGAGCTGGATGGGGCCGGAAACTTGCATAACTCTCTGAAGAAGTATCCCATAAAAAAGTGATTTTTCCCATCATGCTACAGGTTAAAAAAAAAAAAATCTCTTCAAACACAGCAGAGCCTCTCGGCAAGGCAGGCGTTGGCAGAGCTGAGCTCAATCACGCCGCGCAGGAGGGAAGTCCCTGTGACTGAGAAGCGAATGGGTGTCTGCAGCACAGCATAAATTAATATAGCAGCTGCTGCTTTTGCAGGGAAATCAAACCCCAGCCATCCCCTTCCACAAACAGAAACTTCACAGATGCACTATAGGATATTTCATTACTAAGTATTTTCAATTTTCAACATGAGAAATATTACCTAGTGTTAGTTACATTATTTGTTTCATAGGGAAGGAATTAGCATTCCTGGGGCTCAGAAAAGAGGCACATGCCACCAAAGCAAGCAAATATGATTATTTCTTTGTTTTCATAGGTCCTCATACAGGCAACTGCAGGTCTTGGAGATACACTCCAGGCCTGTGTCAAAGTATGGCACTCCTTCATTAGCACTTCAAGGGCTCTAAATCTGGGGAAGGGAAGGACTGTAGTCTCAGAGGCAGATTCTTTATCAGTGTACACCATGTAAGTGTGAGGCTACTCCTGATTTATTCTGGTACGGCTGAAAGTAGCACCTGTTCCCCGTACTTATTTATGTCTTCTATAAAAGATTTATCAGTTTTAAAAAAAGAGAAAGATTATTGTCTCATTTATACCAGCATAACTCTGGAATAGCAAAACTGACTCCAGATAGTTGGAATGTCTTAGGGAGCTCATCTGGCCCAGTGGCTTTATTTCTGGAGCTCTGCTCCACCTCCAAATTTTAAAAATGGTATGTTCATGCTCTGAGGCAAACCTCATTTTCTAGCTCAAACATTTTATGCAATATTTTAGTAGGCTGTTTCATACTGCTGTACAGTCTCCAATTTTAAGTATTATCAATAATGTATTCTTCCATGTAACCTCTTTAACACTCACAATAGAATAAAATAAAAAACACATCAACAAAAAAATTGTCTCTGCTTGGCAATGCTGTGTGAATGTTAAATTTCCCATTTCACAATGCAGCCATCACTATAAACTCTGAGGGCGGATTAACGCTCTTCTGGTACTTCACTGTATCAGAACACGGATTTGCAGACAACAGCTGCAGCAAATTCCCTTGACTGAGAAGAATTACAAGTATTATCACCTAGATCATTAAACTGGGTTCATAGATTGCAGAATGTCTTCAATCAATTCATCTAAGATAACTTGAAGCCAGCTGGACCCCCTCAGTGAGAACTTGACTTAATTGGCCAATAAGTGGCTGGAAAAGGTGCATGCGATTTGATAAAATTACAGACTGCAGAAGTGATTACAGTTTGGAGAACCACAGAGGGTAGCCTCGGGGTCAGCCCTTTTGGAGAGGGCTAAGTTAATGTCCACTATTAAGTGCTGCTGTGAAAAATGTTGGCCCACTTGGTGCTCAGATGTAAAGTGTATCCAGGTCATTCCTCAGCTGATGGAGGGAGAGATGTGCACATTTATCACTGCTCTGGCCTCATTTCTGCCTTGGTAATAGTCGTACACTAACAACTGCTGGCAGTTTCATGGTTTTCTGGGTACCCTTCATTTTATTGGCATAACTAAAATATTATCTGAGGAAAGCAATCCATCTGCTAAAGAAAAACACTTTCCTTCAATTATGTCCCCAGAGTCTTTTCTTAAGAAAGGTTAAAGCACCAGGAAGTTGAAAAATATACATTAGTTTGTTTTTATTTTTTCCAATCTACTGCAAATATGCTTGCTTGTTACTGGATAAGTGGTAGGTCTACATATTTACCACTGCAAAATGTTAGAGAATATGCCTAGCTTTAGGAAAAGGGTAAACTCACAATATCAGATTAGCTTTTAAGTACAAAGCATTATTTAAAAACATTTTCCTATCTTCCTCTTCCTGTTCCCCACAAAAAAAGGATAGAAAAGATTGCATAAGTAATTTCTCCATGATTTTATGTTTCATAATGAAATAGACGAGGTCATTTGCAGAAAAGCAATATTTTTAGAAACCATCGCATTACCCGATTGTGTTAAACATCATGGAAAAACAGAGCTTGATCCTGCATGAGCTCAGCAGGCAGGGCTCCCATTGACCTTGGCGAGGGGCTACTGCGCGTGGGTGCCTCCCAGGCATTAACCCTTTTGTTAGAGTCCACCCCAAGACAGGGCTTACAATCACTTCTGCACCGATAGAGTGTACCTGCTGTGATTCCATGTTGCTGAGGCTGCATATTTTTCATGGATTGGATAATTTTCATGGGTTTTGTTTTGTTATTTTTAAATCCCCACCTTTTACAGAGCTAGTGCCAAGACTCAGATATCTGATGCAGATATTCAGAAGTAGCTTGGTCTCATTTCAAGGATTTTTTTGCTGTTGGCTAAATTGTTATAATAGTAAATGGTGTAACATACAGTCAAAAGCCTAGGGGTTGCATAGTTAGCTAGATGCACACAAAACACAAATTAATGAAGTGTGGAAGGACATGTTACATTTTACCATCAAAACAGGGAAAGAAGGGGCTCTGACACAATGATTTTAGGCTTCAAGTGTTAGGTCAGAAAAGAATTTTACTTAAAAACAAAAAAAGGTACAAAATGCCTTCTTTCCTAAATGCTTTCCTTTCATATGTCAGAACTGCCAGAATCCAGTTTTATCTCACCCATAGACAGAAATTAGGTTACCATTTGGTTACTGGATCTCCTACCATGTAACAGAACATATGTTTCTTCCCAAATAACCACACAAATCTCACCCCGCCAAACCACAAAGCGCAGTCACCCAGGGCACAGGATGAGGTAGGCTCAGTGGAGAACTAGTCTGCAGTTTTTTGAATGAAATATCTATTCATGGGGGTCCTGCTAAGAAAAGAAGGTCAGGTTTAGTCTTTCTCTAACTGTGCGAAGAAGATACCCATTTCCAAATGTTTCTGGTGAAAACAATCCATTTTGGTCATGGGGACTTGGCCGCAGCTTCTCCTGTTCCCTGGGATCTCCTTCCCCCATGATGACTTTTCTCTTTCCATGTTGATGCATATGTGCTTATTCCCTTCTGCATTTGGGACATTTACACATTCAAAACCTCTGCATGAAAACATGGTGCCTGTCACAGGCACAGAGATATCATGGATGTTTCAATTCCTCGTCCTGCCACTTCAGCCAGGTGTTACAGTTAAATGAGTAACACTCTGTTCTGATGTCTTTGATGCTAGAAAAGAGATTCAGCTTTCTTTCTGTCTTACACGAGAGTACGGGGGGTTTAGCTGCACTGGGTATCCACACTCAATCTGTGCATTAGCACAGGCAAAGCATTCTCCCCACTTAGCTCCAGTGTTGCCCTTCTGGATTAAATGCTGGTGTGAAAAGCATTCTCTAGGCAAATTCCAGCATTTTAAACACTGTCCTCACCTGGTAGAAGGATGCTGCCTGCCAAGACTTACCTTTCAATGCAGGATGGAGACCTGGGGGGCTGCTTGTCCTCTGCTCCCAGCTCTGCCAGAGTGGCCCCCGTGGCCAGGGTCAAACTGGAACCGCGTGGCTTCAGTGCCACTGTGCACTCCGTGCGACCTTGAATGTGATGTCTCCATCCACCAGCAAGCAACCAGCCAGGCCTGCCACCTTCCATGGGAGGAAAAGGGAAACTAATTGAGTTGTACACGACTTAATCACATTAGCATCCCTAGTGCTGCCATTTCCCATGTCCCCACAAGCTCGTGCCATGTTTGCGGTTACTGGTGCTCCCATACACCCTGGGGCACCAGGTTTCAGACATGCATTGAACTGTCGCTTGCAAATTTAGAAAACTATTTTTAAAGCAAACTAAGCAAACAATGGTGCTTTCTCTGCCTGTCATAAAGATCATTAAAGGAACAATTGCTAGCAGGGATTTCAATGGCAAACGGGCCAGGCTTGGCAGAGCAGGACCTTTGCTCCAGCTCACTGCTTTCATGCTGAACTGAAGCGACGGCCCTCAATAGCCCATCACACCACCAGCTCCTCATCAGGAACCACCAACTTGGAGATTAGCATGGGCTGATCCAGCAGTCCCCACAAAAAATGTGAAAAAGGTGAAAACTTCCATAGGTAAAAGCCCTCCATGTCTGTTCTGCCACCCCAGAGAGAGGGTGAAGTCATTGCCCACTATGACGTTTTGCTACCTGCTCTTTGACAACCCTGGTCTTCCCTCTTTGTGTGCAGACTAGAGCCCTGGCAGCCTCACCACTGCAACTCTGGCATCATGCTACGGGCATTGGAGAATTCGGCATTTTCCTGAAGCAGTTCTGGCCCCCAGATCTACTTGAGGATGGTAGTCTCACTGAACAGCAAGTCCGTGTGGTCATGAGCAAAACTCAAGAGCCAGTGCTAGAAAACAAATACAAACACCTTATTTTTCTTTAACATTAAGATATTTAAGACCATCTTACCTCTGTGCTCCAGACATTCAATAATAAAGGACTGCAATGCTGACTACCCATTTCCTACAGCTATGGTATCACCCATTTCTACTCAGGCTGAGATGGGTGGTGCTACACATCCTCCCATTTTGGATGCCTCCACAGTGCAGCGCAGAGCCCTCAGCCTGGAGATGCAAGAAGCCAGGGCAGCAGGACCACTGCCTGCTCCCAAACAAGGGGCTGCAGCAGATGGGTTTGAAGCCAGGCAGGGAGCCCTTCCTGGCACTACAGAGGAAGGCTATGGGAGGGGGACAGAGAGGAGCCCACAGCCGCCCAAATGTTGCATTCTCTCTAGGGCAGCCGGGTTGCTGGAGTTGCTCCAGCTGCCTAGCCCAACATTTTCCAGTTGGCTACAGCCATCACTGCAGTGTAGGGTCCAGCAGAGAAGACCCAGTGCTGAGATCCCTGTGCTAAGCTAGAGGACAGGGAGTGGGAACAGGCAGATCCTGTGGCTGAGCTACGGACAAGGAACTGTTTAATCTACCCTTCATGTAAGTACCAGACTCACATACTTTACTCAAACAAACAAGGGAAATATCTGGACTCACTTTGGCATGTTCCAAATACATTGCACTCCATCAGCATCCTTGAGGATCTATTAGTTTTAATTATCATTAGACACAGAAGTAACTTACATAACCTTTCCCTCCTTCTGTCTTTCAGCACCAAGAAGGTGGTGGAGAGAAGAGGCTATTTGTACATGGAAGAGAAAAGTCTATTTATTGACTTCCATTTATCTTCCGATAAGTCCTTGTCCAGTGCAGCTTGAAATATAATCTGTTCCAAGGGCAGGTGCTCCTTAATGAGAGCTGAATTTTTGAGTTTTCTTACTTCATTCATTAAAAGGGAAAGAGAAGGAGAGAAAAAAAGAAGAGAGTTAGAAAATGGCATGAAAGCATATTATCAGTAAATTGTTTCCACTGTGTTTGCGACTGTTCTTAATGTTTTATGAATATGCTAAAAAATTTGCTCAGGCATTTTTCCTTGGGCACTCTAGTTAATTACTTATTCAGAGAGCTTCGACTCTGTTCCTTGCAAAATGTGTTGTGCATTAATTCTGATTATGTACAAAAACCCACCTGCAAGGAAAAACTCTGAATCAGTAATGCTGATAAAATGAGCAGCTCTCCTGGGGCTTTACTGAGAAACAGGATACTGGACAGAATTAAAATCTTGTAGCTAAGGCTATTCATAATGTCATTAACATAAAGGCAATTAAATGAGTTTTTAACCTACAACCCTTTATTGTTATTAATGAACATTAGAAAAACACAGGAGATAAAATCGGTAATTATCTCTGCACCAAGCTATGCAATAATGTGTTTAAATATAAAAAGAAAACAAATGATTATTGTTAGTATTTTCAGTAGCAGAAGCCCCAAGGAGCAGCTCAGTCACATTTAATCACATGGTACTACACCAAGAGGGTTAATTAAATGAGGGCTTTACTTTCAGCATGCTTGGTTATTCTGTTTAATATGGAATCAACAAACAGAAACACCAATCTGCAAAATATTCTAGGCAGTGCCTTTACTGTCAGGTGAGCCACCTTTACAAAAACTGAGAGCTTTCATTCCCTCCAGGACAAGGAGCTGCATTCCTCTAACCAAGTTCTTATTGTCATGTCCTTTCAAAACCAATTCCAGAAACAACTATATAAATCCCGGTTCATAGCCCAAGCTTATAATTCTGTAAAAAAAGAATTTGGGGATTTGAAAGAGACGAACATTTTAGAGTACATGGTAGATGTTGTTGCAGCTCCACGGTACTGCAAAAAAGTCTCCCGTTCCATTTTTTTATGCAAACTATTGTATCCTCTACTTAAGCAGTCATAAATTAGAATATATTCTAAAGGGGAAATACAGGCTATTTCACTGAGCTTTTGTGTATCTAGATTTGAACTGACTGATTTGATTAAAGTTTTACGATTTGAATCTCAAAAATAGCTCTAGCATGTCTTTTTTTCATAGTTTTTTCATGTATTTACATTGGTTTGGGGGTTAAGAAATCTACTTTCTGGGCAATATGTAGCTAAACAAATGACAGTCAATATATTTTATCTTCCATGTCAGTAGAGAAAGCTTTCCTAAGGAATGTGTCCCTTAGCATATCCAGATAGAGCTTGAGAGGAAGGAACTGAAGGCACTTAAAGGCAGAGCAGGATCTGGCACTGGCTTCATTGAGCAGCATGTGTTATTGCTGTGAGACCCCATGGCCAGGTGCTGCAGGGACCTGCCCTGTCCTGCATCCCTGTGACCCCTGCATCCAGTGGGGTGGGGCAGTGAAGGACCCTTCCCAGTAGCAGAGGGGAAGATGCAGGAATGAAAGGGAAACAAACGAAGGAAAACTCAAAGAGCGGTTGACCAATGTGCCAAATGCAGTGATAACAGGACATCACACCAGCAAGAACTGCATACAAGGATGCAAAGAAGGCCTGATTGAAATACAGCGATACAGCTACTTTTCCTCTAGAATATATTATTTCTGGAACTGCTAAAGAGAAGTGAAAAAGAGTAAGGGATTTAGTCAAGAGAAAAAATGACCAAGGTGCTTCTTTGCTATTTGGGAAATCTACCTCATGAGACAACAGAGGAAGCATTAAGAAAAGACAAATATGTAAAGGATGAACAATTAGCAGCATAGTTTACAACAGCAGATACCTCAGACAAACCAGCTGCTTCTTTTGACAGACATCCAGCAAGGAAGAAGGTAAACTGACAACTCAGATATCTGAAAGAGCTTGCAAAAACTCCCATATGCAGGGAGTGTTGGCAAAGATCAGAGCTGGATCTCACAAGAAGCAAAATCACCTACTAGGCTTAGACATTACTCAAGCCTAAGGAAAAAGCCAGATACACTGAGAAGACAGGAGCAGAGGGAGAGATAGGGGAGGAAACATCAGAAGAAGTATTTTGAAGTATAAAAATCAGATGGGACCTATGAAGGGTTGATGGCTGGAAGGGTGCAGAGCCCAGAGCTAGAGGGAAAAGGCTGCTTTATGGATCAGGTAACTGAAATGGGAAAGACACACCCCCAGGTATTTTTCATATTGCTGTTAAGCTGCTCCCAAGTCCTTTTTAAACACACACAGCCTTTTCCACCACCACCTGCATTGACAGCAACGTGTGGGATCACTGGCACCAACACACCACGCTGTAAAACAGTAAGTCATGGACAAACGTGGTATTATAACCAACAGCGTCTTCAGATAACTTAACAGCTCTAAATACCTGAAAGGTTTTCCCCAACAACTACAGATTTCTCTTCTTCCTGATGTAGAAGCTGATTTCCCTTACTTGTGTAAGCCTGCTATTCACTGGTGTAATAAGAAAAGGCCAGGCTATTCAAGTACTGTGTAGATGCAGAAATGATGTGCATACTAACCAGCTTCTCCAAGTAAAATAAGCATAGCTGGTTTAGTTTCTTTTGAACTGGGAGATGTTGTAGGAAGCCATTAAGCTAAGTGAGCTGTGGTGGAGATGAGATGGCCTCCAGGGCTCTGTGTGTGAGCACACAGCCCTGGCAGCAATGCACAGTGGCACTGGGGAGAAGCACAGTGTCACTTCTGTCCCCAAGACACCAAACGGGCAATGCTGCAAACACACAGCCATGTCCTACACAACCCATCACTTGGCAGCCTGAAAGCGTACAAACAAGGGCCACCATGCTGGAGCTCTTCTCTCTCTATCCAGGAAGATATTTTGGGGTGCTCTCTGTTTTTAAGTTCACATCAAATTTTTCTGTAAAAAATAGAAACACACAGCTAAGCAGAAGCACACACTACGTGTTGGCTTTTGGGCATCCATTTCTAGTATTTTAATTTTAGATCACCAGTCCACAACTAAGCTTTACTCTCTTCCCTTCACTAAGACAAGAAGCCCAACTATCCTTCTGTACCCAGATCAAGCCTCTGCTCAGTTTCATTGAAAGCTGCCTGGGACAGGGCCAGGTTGTGCCTTCCTAGTCCGGCCCCACGGCTCCATGCATCACCAGGCTGGGAGGAGGCAGTTCTGGTTTGTACACCCAGATGTGGCACATGGCAGATCAGCAGAACTACCCCCTTCCCCAGTATGTTAAAAAACCAACCCAAAACATAAATGAAATTTGTTGAGAGCAAGAACAAAATAATGCCCATTTGAAGAAAAAAAATTTCATTACACATATCTTGGGGGAGTTTAAAGTTGCTGCAACCATTTGTCACTTTGGACAGCTTCATCCAAGAGAGTCATGCGACACAGCAGTGAAAAATGCAAAAATGCAGCAACATCCCAAGAAAGAAAGGAGTACTGAGAAGTGTCCCTGAGTTTCTGACATCAGCTACAACCAAGTCAGTACAAACATTCCCACTGTGCTCAGCTGAAAACCATAAACCTGGGAATAACCCACTCCCAGTGGGGATCAGCTCACTGGAACCATCTACCAGGGCATCTGGTCACAGTCACCAGAGTAAGTGGAGAACACAAGAAATCAGTCTATTCTAGCGTGGCAAATCCTATCTTCTTTATAAGCTTAGGCATGAAAGAACTACCAAGTCTATATTTTATTTATAGTATTTTAGTGGATAAGTGACATTCTTGCTACTTGTTTTTGCCACCTATCAACTGTTTAGGGTGACAACAGCCTGTTGTCTGTCACTCAGAGGGCTGACACCTGTCTGGATAATAGCATGACTCAATATTCCCGAAGTACTAGATTTCTGTAAGAGAAGAAAAATCAATAACTGTGACAAGTGCTATCCATTAGAGCCTGAGAGCAGAGAGCAAACGATTACACAGTGTCATTTGTTTAATATAACAAGACTGTAAATGAAAACACTTATGATTGAGCTTTGGGGGATAAAACATCCTTTCAAAGGCAAGATGACCATAGAGCAGTTCTACTTGACTTCCCAGGGCCAAAATGGTCAATACCAGCTGAAGCTCAGGGTTCCCATCCTGCCAGTTGACAGTCCCCTTTGAGATCAATAGCTTCCTCTACATACAGATCAGGGCAACAGCAGCCATCAGCACCAGCTCCCCATTCCAGGGCAGAGCCAGAAATGTCTTTTTCCACACAGCTCTGCTTCTTCTTCATCAGGTTTCCCAGAGTAGAGCAACACATGCATATAAAATACATTGGATATACCAAATACCTACTTCAATATTTATAAAATATGTTTATACTCAACATAACAGTGCTTCAAGCACTCAGTGAATATGGACAGTGGGAGGTAATGAAATTTGGCTGGTTTCAGGAGCACAACCATCCTCCACTCTCCATCTCCTTTTCCCTGGTCTCTTTCATTGTTTGACTTTATGGCCTTGTGCCACTTGGGCTGATGTTTCACTTCTAAATGGCATTTCAGCTTTGGCCCCTGTTACTGCCCAGCACCCTCTCCCAGATTAGCTCTTGGGTGCCATATGGTACAAATGGCCTGCCACACACTCACTCAGTCAGTGTTTAAAAACCTGCCAAAATGCTGCCTCTGTTGGCAGCCTGCCTGGTGGCTCCATGGGCTGCGAAGGGAGCATGACAATGCCTGGAAATAATTGAGATGGGGCTCTGCCAGGTCACGTGAGCAGCCCTGGGAACAGCGCTCCCCTTTCCCCTCCACTCCCCACAGCACAGTCAGACATTCCTGCACACGCACCCCCTTTGCAACTGCATTGCTTCCCTGACTGCCTTGCTTATGCAATAAAAAATGGCACTCACGTATCTCAAATGTTTTGTGCTTCATACAGAGTATGAAGCTGGCTCAGGAAAACAGCACGCGGGTCCATAGGCTGCTCCCCACACAGTGCCACAGGGAGCCATCCCTAGCTCCTGTCCACAGTGGGGCACTCAGATATGCAAGGACAGCTGCCAACTGGTATGTGGAGGAAAAGCAGGGCAACAGGACCACTGGGAACCTGTTGAGGTTTCCTCACCTTGCCATAAAGTCCTTTCCTAAAGCATATGCATTCCTCCTCTCAAGATGGCATGTCCATGTCCTTAACCCCTTGCAGGAGAGTTGATCAGTTCAAGAGCATCACCCCCAGAGACTCAGTCTGGAGAAACTGAAGAGAAGTGAGTCTTGAAGAAAGTCAGTCAGTAAAAGTTTGGTGTCTCATCTCAGAGGAGACAAAAACTACATGAAAAAAAATCAGTTACAGCAGCAGACCTCTTCCAGTGTCTCTCAGACAGCACAGACATTTCTCCCCTCTTCTCCCACTGTCCTGCAGCCTGACAAAGCCTCTGGCTTTCCCGCATCCCACAGCAGTTCCAACTCCACTTTCTCCTCTACCAACCTGAACCGATTTTTGCTCTCATTTTTTTTTACCTCCATGAAAGTAGACTCTCATTATATTAGAAGGATATTCACTCAAATGTCTGGATCATCTTATATCAAACATCACCTTTTGGCTTTGGTCCCTTTTAGAATTGTATTGGATTTTGTTTCCAGGTTTTGGCTGAGAGCTTTTTCCCTAGCAGCAGCCCACCCTGTCCCAAGTCCTGCTGCTAGTGCTGTGAAATGGTTTTCATCCGGTGCCCCTTCACAAAAAATGCAGAATAAGGCCCTGGTCTGCCCAAGCACCCACTCCAGTGGAGATGACCTACCAACCCCTCGGTGCCAGGAGCCACGTGGTGGCTGTAGCACAGAGAGGCAGCGTGCCAGAGTGGAGAGGCTCACAGGAGGAGCACTTGGAGCACACTGGGGCCACCAAGGCCCTGGACCCACCAGCTCCCTCAGTAGTGCAGATTGTGGGCATACTCATGGCACATGTAAAGGTCCTGCCATGGAAAACCTGACATAGGTGAGAAGGGATGTTGTCTGAACCATCCACCTAAAATTCAGTCATCCATCTCCTTGGGCCCTCCTGTGTAGTGAAGTGCCTCAAGCATCTGCAAACTACTGATAACAAAGGGTCAAGCATCCAGCTTCACTTACAGCCGAAGAGGTGGGGGAATCTTGCAACTTCTCTGTCACTTTCTATTGGGCAAATATGTCGGCAGTTTCTAAAATGATGCTGCTCATTAAAAGACATCGTTTTGTGTATTTGTAACTTGTCAACTCCAGATAACCTCCAGTAGAGCATCAAACTTGTAGGAGCCTTCATTCTTCCTAGATTAGACTTCAAAGCTGTAACACTACCTATATGTATTTGTGTGTTATTTAGCTCTTGTTAGACTTAGCTTTGCCCTTCAGTTGCAGTGGGGAGTGGGTAGAAGAAAGGCAATATTAGAATAATAAAAAAACCCACAAACCCATAGAAGGAAATGCAGGATGAAAACCCCTTTGACAGAAACTGGTGGCTACATTGGAAGTTCCTGTGCAGCAGTGAAGAAAGCAGCAGTGGCACGGTTCTGATGTATTCTGGTGAAATATTTGTACAATGTGCCTACACAAAACTTCAGATGAAACAGTCTCTTTATAAGCTTTTGATAGCTAGGATAGAAGTGGCTTTGCCATTTCCTCTGTGAAATGAAAGCAATACTGAGTCTTGGTGTTCCTGGATGGAGCTGCTCATCATTGCAGTGACAGCCAAACTAGCTTTGCTTGTTTGTTGTTTACTTTATGCTAAGGGGAAAGAACTTCTTTGTTGTCATTGTATCGTGTGATGTGGCAAAACACAATCCATGCCCAATGTGCAAAGGAATTTCAAGCCAGGAATATTTATTATCCATGCATATACAGTATGTATTGCTGTTTTGCTGTCAGTGCTGCTTGCAGTGCTTTAGTGAAAATAAAAGGGCATTTGTATCTTGAGTGCCACAATGTGCTGTGACAACATGAGTATTGTAAGGGCTGTAATATGGTTTGGTAATGTACCACACACACAGGAATGAGAAGGAAGGTTCTACCATAGCTGCCTGGAAAGACTCACAGCACATGAAAGGAAGCCCTACAAGTGACATTTGTAACCACCTGCTGTAAGGGCAGTGATCCTGTGCCCAAACGCTGCCTGATGTTGGCAGCAAGGAGCTGCTGCTCCTGGGAAGCCTTGCTGTCAGCACAGGTGGCTGGGGGGCAGTTGAGGTGAAATCTGGCTAGCACATGAAACTAACTAAGAAATGTTGGTTGATCAAAAACAGTGAGGGCCTGACAAGTCATCTGATCCAGGAGCCTAGTATTTTACACACCAAAAAAACTTTTAAACTGAATACAGGATCCTAGGTGAACAGCACAGCCTGAAATAGTCCGAGCAGATTAAAATCTTTCAGAGGCAATCAGCTCTACAATTAACACTAGCAGATTCCTAGAAGGTGGTGCAAATTCCTATATAGCGTAGCACAAGATCCTCCATTTTCCCAAAATAAGCCAAGAAATAAACAACACCCAACTGCAGGACCAAGCAGCTGTTTCATGCAGGTTCACTGCAGTTTCCTGGGCTTTAACATTATGACTTCTCTACCAAATAGTTATCGTTTCACAAAGCTCAAAACACATGACATTTCCCAACAAACTCAGTTGTTCTAAAACTGATTCAATGTTCACAGTCAGAATTTGCAAAGAAAGAAGAAAAACCACACCTGATACATGTTGTCTTTCTTTAGCTCTGATCTTGATCCTGAAGAAGCTGTGAGCACAACTGCGCTTGGGAATAAGTCTCGGGCAAGGCTGGGAATGCATTTGTGTGTTACTATTACATAATGTTCCCGTCATTGCAATGTCCGTGTGGAAGCACCTCCCCTGTGTGTGCAGGTCGTGCCTGCTGCAGGCACAGTGCTGGCATGGGGAGGATGGCTCCTGAAATCGCAGAACTCCAAGCCCCAGGGACACTTAGAAAAGAAACGTGGCAGATGCACAGGGGGCAGCTGCAGGTTTTGAAACTCTCTGGGAATCACCGCCAAGTTTGTGACTTTTACCCCCCAACATAACATGTTTATCTGTGTACTGGGGCCAGGTGCTGGTGTGTATAAGTGCCTCCAAAGGAGGCACTGCCCGCCTTTCATTCCCAAGCCTACAGTCCTGCAACCCCTGCTCGTGAGAGACAGGTATGCCCACAGTTACCTTTAAGCCCCCACTCGGTGACCTGACTTCATTACTTCTTCAGAAATTGTAAAACACCCTCTTGTAGATCCCTTTGCTGGAGGGCTTGGAGAGAAGGGTAGTTGGATCGGAGCTGTCTCCTCCCACAGAGCAGATGTCAGAGCCTCAGACACCTGAAAGGAGAGACAAAAAGGGATTCACGTTTAAAAAGACCAAGTCACCTCAGAAACTACTAGTTTATTGATTCCTAAAGACATTAAGGAACTGGAACTTACTGGATTCAAGCAGAACACGACACTGCTCTCTGAAGCAAACTGAGAGCTGCTTTCTGTATTACAGCCGATGCAGGAACTGCCACCAGTTTTGCACTTTCCTCACTTGTGCTATCCTGAGAAGAAAAGCACTGTTTTGCCTTGTCTGCATGTCCATCTCCATTAATTGGTGACAGGCACAACCAGTCTCCCAGGGAGCCCCTCTGAGATAGGGAACACAGTGATGCTCCACAATGCTGTTATTCTGGGAGTCAGTCTTGTCGGGAAGCATAAACCTGTATCAAGAAAACCTGCTACTGATAAGGTAGATTTTTCCTGCCTGGTTTTATTCCAGCTACAGGTTGTTACAGAACCATAGCATTTTGTATTGGAACTATATAAGGTTGCTTCCTTCTCACCAAATATATTCCACAGAGCTCTTCTTTGCACTCAAAAACTGTGCGTATTACAGACAAACATGGATTTCAATGAGAATATTTGAATGGGCTTTGATGAGGCTGTGAAACTAGAAAACACCATTGTAACAGCTGAGATCCCTGCACTGAAAGGACACACTGTTAACTGAAGTAAATATGTTGCTATGAATTTCTGACTTAATTGACAGAACATTTTATAGTGTGAACTTCGAAATCTCATTAGGAATGAATCAGGATTCGGCTATGTGCTTGTAACATTTTTAATGCCAGCAGTTGATATCATTTCTGAATCAAGCAGCTGAGAGATTCCAAAGTAATTTAATGCAATCAATTATAATGCTTCATGCCAATATATAAAACTGAATTGGATTAAAAGAAATACCATCACCAAATTGTGGCCTGACAGACAAATCCCAGCATTTTCAGCAGCTCTTAGTTCATAGCCATCCCTGACATACCTAAGCTAAAGGAATAAAGGTATTTTCCTGCTAACATCGAGGTGGAAGGCACCTGAGAGGCCGGCCAGGCTGCACGGGGTGATCTGTCTGATTGAAGGGTTCTGTCAGTAACTCCTTCTCCCCCACGAGGACACTACATATTGGCACTTGACTACATTACCACGTCATACTCATTCTTATTATGCAAGTATGACTTAATTCTCAACAGCTTCAGCGATAATATTACAAAATGAAGCATAATTAAAACATCCTCCAGACGTTTAATGCCTGTCTGTTCCTGCTGAGTGTGTGGTCACACAATGCCAACACGGCAGCACCCATAAATCCCCCGTCTGAGGCACATGGCCCACCTCACACACATAAGGTACAGCCACTGCTGACTGTGCCCCTAACTCGCACCTCAGCTCCTTGCCCTGGCAAAGGCAGGCTGGGCTGTGGAGATGTACAGCCATGGCAGCCTGCTGGGAAGCATGCTTCAACCTCAGACCAGCATGCTCTCCTCAGGAAAGGGTGGTCTCCTGAGCCAGAAGAAATTTGGAAAGCTGGAATTTGGAGGGATTACATTTACAAAAGTCAATTAACCAGGAACACCTAGAACAGGTTCTCTCAACTGCAAGTTAGCTACTAGTAATTGCAACAATATGACTGATGAGGGTCTGGTAAATTTTTTGTGAGAAATTTAGGAGGTAAGAAATTCCATCATATATGGTTGGTTACCTCTTTTAGTGAAAGAGCTGCCTAAAAAATTACTGAATTATTTGAAAAAAACCCAAACTGTCCACCAGTATCTCAGACCCTCTGCTTAGCTAATTTATTACAGTTGGACAGCTGACTTTTTGATGCTCAGAGACCTGTGAGCTGGTACAGTCTCCCCTTCACAGTACCCCAAGGAAGCAGAGCAGAGGGCAACAGCAGCAGCACCCCAGACATCCCTGCTTTTCCCCTGACAGACTGGGGCTTCACAGGACATGCAGCAGCCCTGGCTGGACCTCACAGTGACCCCCAAAAGCCAAGAGCACAAAAATATCCATTCAGATTGCCAGGTTTATTCATTTACTGTTTTCTTCTGAGTTATAGGGATGCCTGGGAGCTGAGGCAATCCTGTAATATCTGTTAAGCCCACAAGTACACAAATTAAAATATCTGACAGACTGCTAATGAGCTGATGTTGGAATGACTGAATAGTCTGTTATCATTTGGCCATTCACAGTTTCCTCAGCAGCCCATCTGTGAGCAAGGCGCAGCTACAGCCTTCCTTCATTTACACCTTTTGCCATTATCGGCCTTTGGGAAAGGCCTTTAGCAATTAAAGTTTGTATCAAACATATTGTCATCTTTCCCACCCTGTTACTAACCCCTCTGTGCTCCTACAAAAGGTCTGCTTAACAGGAGGCTGGAGCTGGAGCTATTTTGTACACACTTCTGTACCTGAGCCCCATGTTTGCACTCCAGTCTGGCAACTTAGCTCATGTACCACATCAGATGCTCAACGCTGTCCTAGCAGCTCACAGCTCAGCTTTCTTCCTGAGCAAAACCTATCAAACAAAATCCTAACATATTTGGGCCACTTTCTGATAGATTTCTTAGTATTAGACAAAGTTTACACCTGCTTACACATTTCTTTTGAGGTCAAAAAAAGAAAAAAACATAAGATAATCGATTTGGGCTATTGGAAAGGAATCGTTCTGCCTGCAGGCAGTGCAGGTCCCAAAGGACCATGGTTGCTGGAGGGACAAATGCAATCTGAGGACAAGCACTGGATTCTCCTACTTATTCTGCTGAAGTCGTGAGACCCCACAGAGAGCTGCTGGCAGTGGATGGAGCCGGCCGGCACAGTGGGAAATCCCCAGGGCAGAACTTCTGCAGATGCACCTGTGCCACTGCAACAGGCCTCATGCATATACATCAGCTGAGAGGTAAAACCCTCTGTGAGTAAGTGGGTCCGGTGCCTTCAACCAGCTACATCTTAAAAAATTCCCAGTGCCTATGAAGATCTGACTGACTGCGGTTTCCTGCCAGCACTGCAGACCTCAGGGTTGCAATTCTGTCTGCCTAAATAAGGTGAAACAGGAAAGTAAATAGATTGAGATTGAGTGTGCATGTTACATGGCAGTACTATATGAGGCAACTTTTCTCACACAAGACATCTGAAGCACAACTAAGAACATCAGTATAAGGCAAGAGAGAACAAATTGGGCAAAGCAGAAAAACAAGAGGTCAAGCCCTGATTAACAAATTATCTTTTTTCCTTCAACTTGGAAAGTCACAGTGATGGAAGGTACTTCCAGGCAGGTTGAACTTGCACAAGAGGCAGAGAAGCACAGACATCCCTGACCTTGTTTGGCAAATTACAAAGGGTCATATTTTCAGAATGATGATCTGATCTCAAAATATCCCCCAGTGTAATGAGCACAAATGAGCGTTTTATCTGTCTGTCTCAGTCATGTATCTATATGCTTTCTCTGTTTTTTGATGGAGGGAACAGAAAGCAGAAAGAAGCAGAGCAGTGCACCATCTCTGCACCAGTGGGTCGGCAGTGTTGCTGGACCAAAACCACACAAACTAAAGTACTCTGCTCAGCCAGAGAACTCAGCAAGCACCACTGCCAGCTCTTCTATGCTGCTTCAACTGTCTGCCTGGTCTGGTGAGAGTCAGGCACAGCCCTGATCAGAAAGAAGGGTCTTTAATATTGCTCTGACCTGGGAATGGGCAGGCTGTGGCCAGCAAAGTTCAGTGGGGAAGATGATAGGGTAAATTCTCTGACATCACAAAGGGCTCCTTACAGAGCCAAAGCAGGATTCATTGCTCTGGCATCTCCTCTAGCTTTCTCAGTAGCCTGAGTACCACACAGCATGCCTGTGGCAGTGCTAGAGCTGCCAGTGCAGTGCTGGTGCACATAGCACGGCCGGTGGCTGGTGGCACGGCTGGTGGCCAGCACTGTCCTGCCAGCAGCCAGGCTCTGCTGGGCAGCATCCGTGCTGCTGGCGAGGCAAAAGCAGCCAGTCATGCTGGGCTGGCCAAGGGGGGCAGAGGGAGAGGCTGAGACCCCCAGGAGGGGTGGGCAGTTTTCACCCACATGACACATGGACCTCCACTGGGGTATGGCAGTGTCACCCTGGGGGTGCAGAACATCTGCTCCACACCTTGACATCCCCAAACCAAGGCATCTCACGAGCCATTGAGAGCTGTTGTCTTCAACAGAGCCGAGAGAAGTGGATTGGCAAGCAGCTGGTGCAGGCAGACCAGTGATCCACAGTAGCTCCTGGAAACTTGTTTTGTATCCTCAGCACTCAACAGGGAAACCTAAACAAGCACAAAACATTCATCCCTTATAAGAACACACTGCAATATTCACCTTCCTTGTGATAAACAGATTACAGGGTTTTTTCCCTGTCTTCTTTTCTCCTCACATTATCATTTAACCAGTTCTCAAATCACAAGTTATCAAGACTCCATTTGAATGCTGCAGTTTTCATGTTGTGAATCTTGGGTTAAATAATTCTTTCTCAAATAAATACTCCTTTTTCAGTTTCCACTGATGCTTTTGTTGTTCACAGTAATCAAGTTCCCAGTTGGCTAACCTCTCACCTAACACATCGTCTTCATCTTTCATTTGAGCAAAATCTATCATCCGTAAGCAAAGACAGAAAATGTGTGAATGTCTAAAGCTTATGTAAATTAAGAGGCTCTGCACACCGGTCCTAAAAATAGTAGATAATAACAAGCATTTCTTCAGCATACTATAATTATGGGTCTGCTGTCATGTCTACCATTGTCTATAAGGTCAGAGTTGTATTATGCAAAATTTACAGTATATTATCAGTTAAAAACACAATAATTAGCAAGCCCGCAAGTTCCATCTTCAGCACCAGTGATGAATGTTCACAGAAAGGCAGAAAAAAAAAAAAGGCATGTTGTTTGCTTTATGTGGACAATACACACTTAAATTTAATCATCAGTGTCTGCTCTCCAGCAGGCAATATTCTTTCACTATTATAACACTATTTGCCAAGATCGGAGTACACCCTTGGGGTGAATTTGTCCTTAATGAAGAGACAAGGGGCCAAAACTCTCACTATCGTATCACGGACATACACTTAAGCATATTTCTTTAAACTTCATAATTCTGTATGGCTTATTCTAGAATAATGTCTGGATGAAAATCTCAGGCGTTGTTTTGAGCAGTAGAATAAACATTTGCACTTATCATTCCAATTTTTTAACTCACAAAATTATGTGCATTGAGTGTTTCCCATAATGTGAGTCAGCTTTTGGCTTTCTTGAACACTGGAGGTCGAAAAAAGATGAGAGAGACTGCACCCAGACCACAAGTACCACAGCTTCTATCAAGGGTTCCCAAAAGGTTACTTGGCTACCACATTATCCCATCTGGCCACTTTAGATTTCCCTAGTTATAGTGGCCAACCAGCAGGTGTGGCTGTTCCACCCTCACCAGCCACCATGTCACCTGTGGTCATTCACAAAACATATAGTTTAAAACAAAAATCTTAACAAGAGGTCAGGACGTGGCCATTAACCTGTGATGATCAGAAAAAAAAACCTAGAAAAAGTTCATCATTTTCTCAGTGAAACAAAGATGAGAGGACAGAAAACTTTCTGCTGGAAATGAGCAATAAAGCATTTCCAGACTGTGTATCTTTTGACTGCATTTAAGTACAATTAAATATGAAACATCAAAATGTTTCATTTCAACTTTTTCAGCAAAGAAAGTCTAGGAAATTCACAGTTGGGAACTGACCAAAACGTTATTCAGTGCATTTAAGAATTTTGCTATGGATGAAAGAATTTGCTAATTCTTTGCCCTAAACTGCTCCACAGCCACTGGGACAGGGATTACAAGTGCTGTGGGGAGCCAGCAGCTGCCAGGAGAGCCAGAGGAGGCTGAGGTCCAGCAGGCACCAACACTGTCTTTCATGTCATGCCAGTGAACCCAAGGCCCAGCTTGTAACAACTCTGCCTCTGATTTCTAGGCCTGCACTAAATTGCCTTTCTCCTGCCATATGTCACTCTCCCCAGGTTGTGCTCTGATGGGTGCTTGATCTTGCAGCCAGGTGGGCAGCAGAGCCCAGCACCAGCACAGGGTGGAAGAGGACGCCTGCAGAGCCTGGGGACTGCGTACCAGCTGACAGTGCACACACACCCCCAATAAGACAAACTGCATCTTGGGCTGCACTAGCAGAAGTGCGGTCCATGAGACCCCAGAAGGCTGGGGAAAAAAAAGAAAAGAGGTTTGAAACCAAAGGTTTTGTAAGTCTTGCCAGCAAGATTGGTGGTGAAGTCGGCACCCACAACCCACAGAGTTGGGACGTGACGTGGACCAGCCAGGCAGCATCACATCATCAGTACTGAGAAAGCATGAACCCTGAATATGCTTTGGGCTGGTACTGAGGCTCAGAGCAATACTTAAGAACAGAGTAGGTCATGCATAGGAAGCTCAGTCAAAATTGGCCTAAACCTCAAAAATAGGGATAGCCTTCACACAAAAAATACCTTGTTAAAGCAAAAAAACTGGACTGGAAAACGCATATTCTTAAGATTTCTTTCAGAATTTCCTCACTTGTGTATGTCTCGTGAGAAGTTATTTAAAAGGCAAGTTTGTCTGTGAAGATCTTGGTGCTTCAGATGGCACAACTTGCATGCAGAACCCAGTCTGAGCAGTCAGAGCACCTCCGTGCACCTCTCCTGCATCCAGCTCTGCCACAAACACCTGCCCAGGAAGTGCCAGGCTCTGCAAGCAGAGGCGCAGCACACCAGTGCCTCCTGAGACCCCACCAACACTAGGGAGAGTCTGCTTTGGTGCAGCCACAGACATATGAATCTGGATGCTTATATAAATTCTAGACATGTGGATTTGCACAGTTGATGCCACAAGCAGTGCCCACCATGTGCAATAGGCACAAGTACCTCTACTCTAAACCTTTCTAGTGCTGCAGTATATGGTACACACTCACCTCAAACACGAGCTCTCCCTGCTCCTTACCACATGCCGGGTAGTGCATGATCAGAGAAGTACAGACCATGGGATTCAAAGATATGGTCAATCCTCCGGGCTCTGACCATGTTGATTCTTCAGCCCTCAAATTTTTGTGGGCTGGGATTATTCCTGCTCAGATGGGAAGGCTTTGTCAGATGTGATCCCCACCATACTGCACGAAAGAGTTTGCTGGCTGCTTGCACCTGTGAAATAACTTAATTGATCCGAAAGCTAGTAATTGTTAATACAAGGGGGAGAAATGAATCATCCAAAAGAGTAGAAAAAAATTGAACAAAAAATAACAAGCTTTGTTGGTGGGTTTACAGCTAGACCCCAGTCCCATCCCCCTCAAAATGAAGTAGATTTGTGCCACTCTCCTCCATGGAAGCCAGATGCTCTTCCTAAGCCTTGAGTGATTTTTTTTTTAAATTTAATTTGAACTTGTTTCAAAGGAATAATAGGAGTTGCAATGACTGTTACTGCTGTATGTCATTACTATCAGTTTCTTAAAGCAAAGGTTAAAAACTATGTAATTTAACTCTTTTATGCATTAGGAAAAAGCATAAGCCTCTGTCTGGACCAAGGATGAACATGAAAGCACAGATAACCATGACCATAAGGGAGAGGGGTGCTCTGAAGTCCTTCCATGCTATGCTCCAGCACCAGGAGAGAAGCCTGGCCATGACAGGTGCCTTTCAGTTGAAAGGGACTTGAGGTAAAGGGGAGGGTATCCTACCCGTGTGGATGTTAAGGTTTTAACCAACTGCACAGCACAGGAAAAAAAAAAAGCCTTACACATCTAATGACTAGAAGAGGAGCAGGAAAATGTCTTCGGCAATGTCTTGCTTGTACATCCCCCTCAGCAGCTGCAGGGAGCCAAGGCACAGCACACCCCATAGCTGCAAAGCCAAGCACTCCCTTTTCCCCATGCCTGGCTCACTCAGCCTGGAGCTGCCGAAAAGGAAAGCATACAAGCAGCCAAACATCCAGGTCCCATCAGCAAGTGCGGGGCCAGTCCCTGCCCAGGGCAGTCCCATGGCTGTGTTTGAGACTGCTGCTTCCCAGCCCACGAGGCAGCTCCAGCTCAGCCAGAAGGTGCCCTAGAACATGCAGGGACCCCCAGCCTGCAGGCTGGCCCTGTGCAATGCAGACAAGGGCAGGGACCCCCAGGCACAGAGCTGGTGGGAAGCTGGGAATCCTGCCCTCTTCTGCACAGAGGTGAGTCCATTGCAGCACTGTGACTTCACCAGAGAACCATACACAAGTCTGAGAGATCAGTCTGTTCACTTTGGGTGTTTTAGAATAGGATATGTGATGGCTTTGGTGTGAAGCTTCAAGTTCAGGGCAGCATGGATATATGAAATAATATCCACAAATAGATATTTTCTTTAGCACTATTACACAAAAACTTTGGCCTGCCTAGATTTATATGAAAATAAAAGCCTGTGCAGTTAAGCAGAAGGCTCTGTTCTGTACACAGAGAGGGTTTTAAAGCCAAACTTTGAGGATACAACGCTGGGCACTATGAACCTCCTGGCATAGGAGGTCATCCCTTCCAGTCCAGAATCCCGTTTCCCCTGATGGGATCATGCAGCCTGATCTCAGTCCAAGCAAGTACCAGAACTGAAGGTGTTACCTGGAGTACACAAGGAGTGATGCTTCAGAAGCAAGCACCATGCAAGCTCAATACTGGAGGAGAGTCAAATAACCATTCACTACCCAGGTCAGCTGCTGGCTGGTGATCCCTCCCTGACACCCTTCCCCAGAGGACTGCATAGATAAACACTCTCTATTTGAGCAAGACCAATGACAGCAAAATTGCTTGCTTGTCTCTAAAAAGACTCTAATAATGTGCATCAAGGGAGACACCCATGGTCTGACATACTTCTTTTTTCCCCAGAGTGAAACATAAAAAGATATTTCACTAGCAAGGAGGACACAGTCTGAAGTGCATCCCTAGTTAATTATATCCAAAAGAGTAATAATAAAGTAAACTGTTAAATTTTAGAACTCCCTCCTTAAAGTATTAAGCATTTTGTTACTGTGGTGCAGTTAAACCACACACTGAACAATGATTTGAGTTGCTTTATAGGAGGGTAACAGGGGTCGTAATGAAATAAGATATTCTACACACAAAACTTATTCTATACAGGTCTCTAATATCGAACAAACAACGCAACACACTCCTTAGCTTTAGCACAGATTTGTTTGAAAAATATGACATTTACAGTTAATGGGTGTGAATAGACAGCACTGTTGGTCAGCAGCTGCTCAGGAAGGTCCTATGTACCATCAGAGAGCAGGGAACTGACTGCTGCTTTTAAGAACAGAGGCTCTATTCCTGGCACAAATACAGAGACTAGTCTGAAAATTCCAGAGGCTGACAAGATGCTGGATTATGTACTTCATGATAGCCCAGAGCCACGGAGGGAACCTGCTTTGATTCAGCTCTACTAAACAGCAATCATAGGCCAAGTGGAAAGGTTGTTATGAAAAACAGAGGAGGAAAGAAATGGACAGAGGTTATTATTCAGGAATTTTCAACTGTTTTCATTTGGTTAATTTAAATATTTGTTTAACATTTGAAATTAACAAGATATTTAGTTGAAATAAGGAACATTTTAAAATCCCCTTTCTCACCTACCAATCCACCACAGTATGGATGCTGGACACCGAGGGTCATATCCTTGTGCTGAGAGTCAGAGACTCCACCACAGGAGGCGAGGGGTCTCAGTGCCCCAGTCACCTGTGATGGCCCTGAGAATGCTGGGGCCAGCAGACTCCATGGGGCCCTGTGGCACAGCCCCCCACAGCTGTGCTGCCTGCCTGGGATGGCTTTCTTCACTAAATATTCTGTGCTTACAAAACCAAAGAGAAATGAAGCAAACTGCAGCAAACACAAAGTAGACAGCAGAGACCTCTGAATTCCAAAAACAGCACACCATTTTCACTCATTTTCACTCAATTTCCACACCCTCTCACACACCCAACACAACACCATTCCCCTGTTGCAGCCACACCACATCCAGCACAGAGCCCGGATGGACTTGCAGGCCAGACACTGAGGTCACCCAGGGATCCTTGGAAAGCAGGCACTTGTGAAACAGAGCCATGACTTCAGTTCAAAACCCCAAATAGGTCAGAGTAACCATGCTAGTGCCCATTTCTCTCCAATGAAGAGAGCCTGGAAAGGAAGGACAAGGTTATGTTCAAAAGGACAAGTGCATCAGATGACAGTACTACCAACTAGATTGAAACCTGAAGTGCTGGAGTGTGAAACTCCTGAATTTCTTATGATACAAAAAAATATATAAGACTGCACTCATTGGCAACCTCAATAGCACAAGAGGAATTAAACTACTATGAGCAAATTGGGCTTGGGCTCTCACACAACTGCTCTGCAGCCCTGACCAAAGGCTTGGAGTCCCATTGTCTGCCTTCTCTTTGGGCTCTGGCCCAGCTGCATGCTGACAGGGTGCAGCCAAGCCAGGAGACAGCAGCACTCTGCCTCCCTGGTGTACAGGGGACACACATCCCAAATAATTTTTCTTGCCTGGATGCTGTGGTCAGAATGGTTCTCTTGTATCCACACTCTGTAACTGTTAACCAGAATTTGTCCATACTTGGAAATGCAAGTTATTTTGAACAGCGGGGCCCAAGCCTCATCTACTCCCGAAAGCCTGAAGTCACCAAGCTGTGAATAAAAATATCTAGAGGTGAATTTGTGGACTACATGACCCAGCAGGTCTTTCACATCTAGAAAACTGAAATATTTTTTGTAATTTAACAAGTTATTGAAAGGTCAATCTAAAAAGTATCTGGTAATAAAAGCACTCAGACATTTCTATTTCATCTCCTCTATTGAGGGTAGTGTAGCTCAGCTCATGGAGACTTAACCTCAGGCTATAGCTCACTCTACAATGCCTCGTTCCTTGCTCACTCTTGTTAGTTATGTAGCACGCTGTGCAACATCAGCTTAGGTATTTTAAAAATACAAGTTTAAAAAAGTATCTGGTCTTTAGATGCAGGAGGGAAGAGCATTTCCCACCCCTCCTAGCATTCAAGCAATAGATGAAGAACTCTCCATCAGCTGTGCTTTGCAGCTGAAATGAGCAGACCATCCATAGGGGAGGGGAAAACATCTTACTTTGTAGCTTAACACCATGCAGAGACAAGAGGCAATAGCTTCTAAAACGCACTTGCTCCACGTGCACAGCATGGTTCCACCCCCAAACACTAACAAAGCTGGAGGTGGTGGCACTGTCATTTCAGCATAGGCATATACCAGTCATAGCATCTTTCCACCACATCTGCCACAAGCACTACACACTATTTCATGTCAGGAAGTAACAATTACCTGGGGGAAAAAAAGGCAAACCAGGACTCTTCCAATACAGACTTAGCAGTAGAGGCACACAGGAACTCCACAACATTGAAGCAACTAGATTTCTTGCTCACCTCTCGTCCCACTCACTTTTATATTCCCCTGCCTTATAGCCCTGTTAGTTTTGAAAATGCTGGCACCTGAATCCAATTGTAGTTGGTTACCTAAGCAAGATGAACAGCATCTAATTCCACACTGGAATAGGCTCATGACCTCCAAAGAGTTACAAATGCACAGACCACCTGTGAAATCCTGATCCCTTCACTAAATAATCCAGATTTCTTTTAAATTGACTGTATTTTTTTTATTTTATCCCCCTTTCTTCCATGAGGAAAGGCACTGTATTCTGCCTTTTGAATGCTGTCCACAGCAGAGGTTATGGTGGCCCCTCTAAATACTAGCACATCCTAGATTTAAAAATATGCCCACATCAAGGAAAGAAGCTGTGGGAAAAATATCACAATCAGCAAAAGCCTGGCAGAAGCCTGTAAAAATACACCAAATTACTCCCAGGGGTGTCAAACCAAGGCTCCAACACAACGCAGTAGGAGGGGATGCCTCTCCCAGCAAACCCATGGGAATAAGCACAGCTGAGGGTCCCAACAACCCCTAACGAAACTATTGGGGTAAGCGCTGCTGCAGGATTGGGCCAACAGTCTCCAACAGAATAAACGTAGTGGTTTCTGACTCCTTTCCAAGTCAGTGTTTGTTGGGAAACATCAAAGCCAATGGAATAGTAGGTGTCCCAAAATGTCTTAATTCAGAGAATTAGTGTTAACCGAGTCTGATTAGCTCCATTTATCTCTAATTAATTACCTTTACCTAATTAGACACCCTGTTTCCAGTAGACATGGAGTCAAGTAGACTAGATTATTAGTGTAGTCATTGTGCCTTTACAAAATCCTGAAATTAATGAAACGTGCAAAAGAATCCACAGCTTTAATTGCACAGGTGTTGCCTTATGGCAAAGCTTTATCATCTGATTACACCAAGGGATTATTAGTGACTTTTTATATAGAGCATGAGCCTGTGAAATGTACCTTAGCAACAGCTCATTAGTTTAGGGTTGTTACTGTATTATTTATTACATTCAGCCTTCCCCATTATCTAGATTGATTCATGGACCTATATTTTCCTCCCCTCTGTGCAGGAAATAAATAAATAACTGAAGGCTGGCTATTGCTGTCCAGCTGCAATATGAGGGGAAGGCAGAGTGTATTCTCCAGCTACCAATATCCACCCTTTAAAATAAAGCTTTAAAGTTGATTTAAATAAAACTCTTTTTTTTTTCCTCCCTCAGAAAAGTAATCAATTCAAGCTTCTGTCAAACTGGAATGCTTTCTACATGCCATCCAAGCAGTTTGGGACATCTTAAATCTTTTCAGATAAATAAAATTACATTACTGGGTTGAAGAATGAAGTACAATATACTTAATCCAAAATAACTTTTTTCAGCTATAACTCACCCTTTATGAAATCTATCAGAAATATTTTATTTTGATATTCTTTTAACTGTTTGGTTGTTGGCTGCCTCTCCAGGTTTGGAAGGGTTTGCCAGGTAGAAAAACTGTCTGAATAACAGAATTAAGGCAAACAAAGCAAAGCTGCAAGCTCTGCCTTAAGAACTACTTTCCCCAAAGAGAAGCTACTTGCAGTCAAGGCTGAGAAGGCTTGACCTCACCTTTCTGGGTCCTCCTCAACAACATCCCATTGGACTTGCTAAATATCACTGGTACAGCAGCTCTGGTGCTGCCCCAAGCAGAGGAGGCTTCAGTGACCAACCAGCAACCCAGTAAACAAAAGTAGCCAGTAAACAAAACCATGAGGAATTGTTTTCCAGAATTATCTAGAACACCAGATTCTTTGAATATTACATAAAACATTACTGTCTGCTTATTACTAAACATAAAAAAGTGGAAAAATAATTAGTAGCAATAATTGTCTAGAGTATGACAACTTATTTGAGCAGCAGTAATGACTGTCCAGTTACAAACATGTTGCACAACTTCTCATGTCTGCATTACAAAAAAATTGAATTTTAATTTTGAAACCATGGCTCTAACAGACAGACTTAGCATTTTTGCAGTGTGTTCATGTGGCACACATGCAAATGGTGCCATCCTGCAATAAAGGCACACCATGCTCCACAGGAGCAAAGCAGCTGTAGCGCCTCCGATCCACCAAAGGTGTGGCATTGGCAAAGTGTGAGCCACACTCCCAAAACTGCTGTCCAGCACAACATATATGTTCGCTTTATCAACCTAAAACTTTTCTTCAGTGTTATGTACCAACAGAACCTATCCCTTGATGGTCTTGAAGGGATTCCATTCCCTTCTTTGTCCCTGGTGCCCCCATCAGGACATAAATGATCTCTCGCCCTTGATCCCCAGGGACATCAATCCAGCTCCCATTCTCTGAGCAAGCAGCATTGCACCTTAAAACCTACCTGCATCCACTTGTTCACCCACTGTGAAATCCTCTGGATCAGCACATACCTGGAGAGCAGGAGGTCCAGGGCTGACCCCTTTCTTTAACGCTCCGGCAGCATGGGTGGTGAAAGTTGTGAGTGGAGCAGCAAGTTATCCAAGAGCTGGCAGGTAGGAAAGCACAGCAGGAGAGAACAGGAGACTAAACATCACTAAGGAACCCGGATAACTTACATTAGACAGTATCAGAGACAACGCTGGAGGAATGCTGGGAATCTCAGATCCTCTTACACATGCACCCAGCATCATGGATGCTAACTAGATGGACAAGGCAGAGGGATAAAGCCTGCCCTTGTGCTTACACTCTGCTGTGGCCACATACCCTAGAAATATTCACTGGCTGTAGATAAAAGAAGTTACTTGTGAAGTGTATGGGCCTTGTATGGGCTTTCAATTAGCATCCCAACTTGCATTTTTATTTTGATTTGTGTTCATATCAAACTTTTTCTCCACATTCCTTGTTGGCCTCTTATCGAATACAGTAAGATTCATGAACACTGTCTGTGCCTTCAGCACAGCCATGGAGCCATGCCCGGGGTGTACCAGCAATGCTGGGAAAAAGCTGTCACTCTGAGCTTCAGAAATACCTCACACCAGTTTCAAGTACCTCTCTGCAGAAAACAGCACTTTCTTAAGAACCAATCTGAAATACATGGAAGAAATTCCCATGAGATGGATGGTTCACGCTCTCTCTCTCCACTTCCTCCTCAAAGAACTCTGACCTCACCTTCAATAATGAAAGCAAGTAGCACAGTAGACAAGAATGAAAGATATTAAATATTTATTTAAAGAACATAAACAAACAATTTTTCCAGTGGGAGGAAGAAAATTACATGAGAGATGCTGCTCATATCACTTATAGGAGGCAGCCCAGCAACCTGTGGGAGCAG